>NC_142937.1:84103896-84118896 GCF_046866305.1 Octopus bimaculoides | reverse complement strand
TTAAGTCGATTAGATCGACCCCAGTGCGTAACTGGTACTTATTTAATCGAGCCCGGAAGGATGAAAGGCAAAGTCGACCTCGGCGGAATTTGAACTCAGAGCGCAAAGACAGACGAAATTACTCTAAGCATTTCGCCCGGCGTGCTAACGATTCTGCCAGCGCGCTGCCTTGCATATGATATGTATTATAGAGAAACTGTGTGCGTATGTATATATCATATTCATAAATAAGTGTGTATGCTACAATAAATATACATACACCTGTATGGCTTAAGCTTTGAGACAAGCATATGGCAAGTACCAAAAAGTTTCCGGACTAGTTTTGTAGAGCGCGCGAACACATGGCAGTACACAGTTGTGTATGCAGTGAGAGCTAGCAGTGACCTTCATGAGGCAGTGTGCCGAGTGATATTGCTGTGTTTACTTCACAAGTTGTGAAATTTGTGCTTTTGTGATCACTTGTATGATGTACACTTGAACTGTTGCGCAAGGTAACTATTTCGAAGGAGATGACATTAAAACTTAGGTAAATAAGTTATTTTTTTATTAAACATAACTAGACTGTGAACACAGTTCTATATTTAAGAGATGAGGAATTATATACATTTTTACATTATTTACATTCGACGGATATTTGTCCCCATCTTGTTTGTTGTTAACACAACGTTTCGGCTGATATATCCTCCAGCCTTCATCAGGTGTCTTGGGGAAATTTCGAACCTGGGTTGTCATTCCTAAGGTATTTTTCGTATTATTATTATTATCATTATTATTGTTCTTGTTCTTGTTGTTGTTATTGTTCAGGTCACTGCTTGGAATCGAACTCGGAATCTTGGGGTTAGTAGCCCAGACTCTTAACCACTACGCCATATACCCGTGGGAACGTTTTGATACCACCTCGTATACAGACACACACACACACATACATATATATATATATATATATATATATATATATATATATATATATGTGTGTGTGTGTGTGTTTGTGTGTGTGTGTGCGTGTGTGTGTGTGTGTGTGTGTGTGTGTGTGTGTGTGTGTGTGTGTGTGTGTGTGTGTGTTAAATAAAATGGGAAAACAAAGCCAAGACTGTGTGGAATTTTCAAGAGAAAGTTAGTCTCAAAACTGTTTCTGGGATATTAGGGATTATGGTTGAATAGGGGGAAATATTAGAGTTCAATATAAGGAGTCGTTTATCTGGATGTAGCTAAGTATGAGGAAATACATACGCAAATTTTCTGATTCCACTATTCTACATCATTTCATTGGCGGTTTGCAACTCTGTCAAAACCATATTTACCGGAAATAATGAAGATCATATTATGTATATTAGAGTAGGAATTTTTAACGGACCTTAAGTAATGTCTATTAATGTAAAGAATTTTGTAAGTAAGATTGATAGAAATATTTCCTGAATTTACTCTGGCAATATATTTGAATGAAAAGAGGTTAACAAATAAGAATGGTGACCACATGCTCAAGATTCATTATGTTTCTACTAATTTTTCTTGACACAAGATAAACATCGTTCAAGATGGTGTTGGTATTAGTAGCATAACAATAAATATAATATAGCGGCTCACGCGCTTATATATTCTGCAGAAACGTATAAGAAATCGCACCTACACTCTCGGCGTTTGAACCAAAAATATTGTAATACTAAATCTACTCTTCACATATGACGACAGCAAAGTATTGACGCTTCGGGTGTATTTTTATTGAGTAGCGTCATTTGTATTTATTTCCAAATATATTTTCTCTAGATGTTTTAACATAATACTTTTAAAGCCTATAAGATAATTGAATACACAATTAATGTGACGCAATTCTTTTCTTTCAATCTCTGGCTTAATCATCTCTCTTTGATCCAAAAGAAAAGTGTTAGATTCGTAGAAGAAACTACATTGATTTCTTAACTTGTGTATTATCAAAGCCTCATTAACGCTTTTTTCTTCACATCTAATACTGTATTCTTTAACAATAATTTGCTATAATAAATACGCAACATTTTCTTCTTTAATATTAGCGTAGCGGAAAATATTATTGTAATATAAGTAATCAACGTCTTCATTATAGCTATCATCCCTGATAGAAATATTATTATTTATTATAGTATTTTTACTGCAGATAATGTCAGAAATAGTAGAGTGCTTCTATGTAGATATATTCGCTTTATTTTGTTTCGCACTGTATTCAATGAAGTAAGTACAAGTCAAGAAATGTTTTCTTCATTTAATCATTTGAATGTGCTTCGTGAATTTGGAGGCTCTAAGAGGTCTTTCGAGAACTGTGGCAAGAAACTGTACATTTTGTATGTATAGGTGACATTTTACTTTCAGCGTATTTCATTCAGTAAATGCATTGTCTCTGAATATATTAATGTTTACAAAGCAGTGATAATCCATTGTTTCTGAGAGAAACGAGCAACAATGGTTATGTTTTCTAGATCTAGAGGAATAGTTATTTTTAGAGAATAGCTTTTTAGAATGTACTGAATAGAAATCTCTTTGTTTCTAGAGTATTTTAGATGCAGTGGCAGGGATTGATAATACATTTTCTTGTTCATCAGACTATATTTCTCCAATATCAAGGCATTCATTCATTTCTAGTCGCTTTGATTGCTGTTTGTAATCCATCAATCAATCTCGATCAAGCGGGTCTATGATGAAAATATTCTACTCTTAAGCATTCACTCTTACGCAATACAATTTATTTTGAACTATATGTCTATCATAACTTGGCTGAACGTAATTTAAAAGAATATTAGAAACAACGTTAGCTATCTTATAAACTTGAGTTATTGTAGCTTGCATACGATATTCAAAGATGAATCTGCGGATGCAATTTTATACATCATTTATGATAGGAAAAGCAGTCTTTTTCACCTGGTAATTGCTTACAACTTAACCTTTGGCAATTATAATAATTACTTTCCTTGTGTTCATTTTATAAACGTCAACATCACCATAGCAACTATTCTTTCTTACAAAATTTTCTGTATTTTTTTCCTTTTTATTTTTTTAAAAATAGAAGCTAGTCAATCATGTTTCTCGTTCGAAGTGACACCAACCTTATTAACGGTTAGCATAAATAAAACCATATTTTCTAAATAAAATTTTATTTCGATAATTATTATTTTAGCCATGCACTCACTTGAAATTTATACTTCTTTGCTTCCTATTATTAGACAAATATACATATATATATAAATATGTATATATATGTATGTATATATATATGTACACATATGTATGTATATATATATATATATTTAGAGAGAGTAAGAGAGAGAGAAAGACAGAGAGATATTCATACATACGTGCATGCATACATACATAGGCACACATACATATAAGGCAAGCACACACATTCACACAAAAACATATGCTTGTACATGCGCATACAAATTCTTAATAATGTTCAAAATATCTAGAGGAAGTATTAATTATGATGTTATTCTGGAATAAAATTCAAGTCCTTCAGGAAGAAAAATTGCTTATAACGCTTCTAGAAGAGAAAAAAAGTATAGTACATCTATAAAAAAAAACATGGAATTGTGGAATAAAAATGATATGAAATTTATAAATTGAATGGGGAGCAGGAGTGTGTATATGTATTTACACACACATTCCAACATACACAGACAATACATATATATACATACATACATACATACATACATATATATATATATATATATATATATATATATATATATATATATATATGTATATATTGGGTCATCCCATAAATAATGCAGTCTTTTCAATTGCATGAGCTAAAAGTCGGAGGGGATGGGATAAACTATCAGCATCAACTTGCTATAAAAGCACGTAGTAATTTTAGTTTGTCCTTATTCTTAGTGCAAGTTTTGAAGAGTGCAGTTCGATTTTAACAGTTGTTTTTTTCAAAGCCATAATGGAAGTGACAGGAGCATATTCAGCATATTTTGCTTTATGAGTTCAACAACGCAACGGATAGTCCGAGGGGTATCAATGCAGTATATGGGGATCCGATAATAAGCGCAATCTAGCGTCTACGGTGGTTCTAGAAATTCCGAGCCGGAAACTACAGCCTAGAAGATGACCCAAGTCCTGGAAGATTTGTAGAACTCGAGGAAGACGTTCTGCAAACCCTGGAAGAACAAAGTCTCATCGTAACTGTTGAGAAACTAGCAGAGAAGCTTGGATTTGGTTGTTCAACATGTCATTCAAGTCAGCTTTAGAATAACAACGAGCATCTTTGGTTTCAAGAAAAAAGGTGTTCTTCCACCAGAATTTTGCTCGGCTATATATAGCGCGGATAACATTCCAAATGCTGGAGAAGTCTGAATGGGAAACGATGCCCCACCCAACTTATTTGTCGGACATTGCCCCGTCTTATAATCATTTATTCCGCAGTCTTCAAAATCATTTGGACGGAGAAAACAGGAATCCTGTAGACGAGGTCAGAACAGTACTTGAAGAGTAGTTTTCGTCACGGACAAGTGAAGTTTGGAAGAGGGTGCTCGCAAGTCTACAAGATAGGAGATAGTATATGTTAGATTAAAAAAGAACTTTGTTAATTGTTAAAAATATAAGAAGTATAAAAAAATTGCATTATTTATGGGATGACCAATACACACACGCACGCGCGCACACACATACACAAACAAGGAATTGTAGAATGCTACTGCTTAACATGTATAAGAGAATATAATTATGTATATTCTATTCCCGAACAGGGCCATTTGTAATCGGATTTGTTCTTCGATGCATATTGCCTACACTAACGGCCAATATAAAAATATCTATTACCTGTTCTACTATTAATATAAGACCAAGTGTCCGTACAATTGTAATGTTTCGTAACCTCGAACTACAAAGTACAGCTCCTAATGTGACAGAAGCCAATGAAAAAACGATGTATTAGACTTAAAAAAAGGGTTCTGACTAAAGTTTCTGATTAAATCATAATATACTTGAAAGTAACTCAACGTAGCTATGGCTTTAAACACAATTATTCAACACACTGCTCGTTTAGGGGAGATTAAGTTATACAAAAAGAAGAGAAACCTATGTTGATATATGAAGCTTACATATTTGAATATAAGCCTTATATCAAGAAATATGAGACTGATATTTAAGGAATACAGTCTCCATTTCCTCCTGATTAGAATAATTGTAAACCATGTCAATAAAATATATTTTCTCTGTCCCGAGATATCTAATCCCTAAACCACATCGTCTCAATATATCTGTATAATCTTTTCTACTCTAGGCACAAGGCCCGACATTTTGGGAGAAAGGGACAGTGGATTAGATAGCCGCAACTGGTACTTAATTTATCGACCCCGAAAGGATGAAGGGCAAAGTTGACCTCGGCAGAATTTGAACACAACGTAGAGACCCACGAAATACCGCTAAGCATTTCGCCCGGAATGCTAACGCTTCTGCCAGCTCGCCGCCTCAATATATCTGTATAATGAGAAGGCTAGATTTTGTGTAGTACGTATAGTTGTTTGCAATGAATTTAGAATACCCAATTCTACTCGATGGACTAATACAGCCATTAAGAGTCAAACATTGGTGATGCAATTGATTCTATATATCAGTTTTGAATGAAAGAACATCGCATCTTGGGTGAAATATATATTTTTCTTAATGTAAAAAGCAGGCTTGTTGAACTATGAAAGTGTTCCATTACGTTATAAGCGTTTGGCGTCTTATATCCGGTTATTAAAGACCTGGTCATTTCACTGACGAAACGTTCTGGAAGTCTAACTATAAATAGACACTATAAAGTTGATATATATACTCCTACTGATATATATGGTTAGAATAGTATAAATCAATCTGATGAATGATTCCTTAGTTTCCACGGCTTGGATATATTCCTGCGAGAATATCCCATGAAATGATGCCGGTCTCACGAGCTGCCCTGCTTCCAGTTCATAACACTGAATTCCATTAGTCTTCAATTGTTTACTTTACAAGAAAGAAATTAAAAAATTTACAATCACTATTTATTAAATCATAACAAAATGATATTTTCTTTTATATCTCATGTCATCTTTTTGACTTCAAATGTTTTATTGCCGAGCACTACAATGAGTTTATATTTTGAGCCTGCTTCTGTCTGAAAGTAAATCATCTAAGTGCACTTTAAATCACCTCATTAACACACCAGTGTTTAGTGATAATGTTTAAATAAATATTCACCTGTCTGAAATGTATCTTCACCCGATCAAAATGATTCAATAATTAGATGAAAATCGTTTCCACCCCTGCAGCTATTTCGTTCATTTCAATTAGTTTTGTTCTGTCTGCATTCTGAAGTCAGTAGGTTCATATTTAATTTTAGTGCTTCATTGTTTAAGCTGTTCAATCAAACTCTATTATTTTCTAGACATATATACACACATGTGTGGAGGCGCAATGGCCCAGTGGCTAGGGCAGCGGACTCGCGGTCATAGGATCGCGGTTTCGATTTCCCAGACCGGGCGTTGTGAGTGTTTATTGAGCGAAAACACCTAAAGCTCCACGAGTCTCCGGCAAAGGATGGTGGCGAACCCTGCTGTACTCTTTCACCACAACTTTCTCTCACTCTTACTTCCTGTTTCTGTTGTGCCTGTAATTCAAAGGGTCAGCCTTGTCACAGTGTGTCACGCTGAATATCCCCGAGAACTACGTTAAGGGTACACGTGTCTGTGGAGTGCTCAGCCACTTGCACGTTAATTTCACGCGTAAGCGACGGAGTGGCAACAAAATACACACATGTACACACATACATACACGCACACGCATGCACACACACACACACACACACACATACACACACACACACAGTGGGGTGAGAGTGAGTGAGAAAATGCTAAAGGTAATGAAAGTAAATGCTTTGTAATGTTTACTTTCATCGGGCGTTTTGGATGTTAGATCCTCGGTCTTGCTACATTATCGAATAATGATGCCTTTTATTCTGAGTTTAACAACAACGATGTCGTTCTGCCACGTATTCTTATGCAGTCAATAAAACATATGAGTAACATTCTTCGCGACAGTTCAATATCTTATATTGGCTTCCTACAAAAAATCAAAAGGTCTTACTTACCTCTCCATCCTTTCAGTTGAAATCATTCCTCCTTCACTAGATTATATTCATTGAGCTTATATATATTCAGAGCCAATATTGTATAAAAAATTTTCATCCAGCCCTGCATTTCGAAAATCCGGTTTCGACTCATACCTTACGTTTATATCATTCATAAACACGCTTTTAGAATCTGCTTTCAGTTTGACTCGAAAGTGCTACTTACCTCGATCCTATTGATATCCCTCATCACCCCAAAAAGACAAATATGCCGCCCATCACTCCGGCTTCGATAAAATATAGTAAGAATAGTCAAGAGCTGGATCGATTCTTTCTTTCTTTCTTCGTTCCTTTCGTTCTTCCTTTATTTATATATTTTGCTCAACATGTCTCTCTGTCAGTCTGAGTCTTAGTGTTTGTATTGGAGGGTTCTTGTTTGTTTATAATCATCTTTTGGTTGGGTTGTTCCTTTATTTGTGTTGCACATTGTGTAGGATATTTTGTTTTCTATTAATGATGCTTATAAGATATTTCTATGTTTAGTACTATTAGTTATATCAAGCGCAGTTGTTGCTGGGAGTTTGCTGACTAGAATTATCTATATCTCTTAAAGGTCAGTCCGTGTTTGTGTAAACATCTCAGGGCATGTTGGTGTCTTGTATTAATTAATGCATGTTCTCATGTAAATATTTGGTAAAGTTCATCTACGCACAAGCCACATTTATTTCCCCCTTTTCGATAAGCCTTTGCAGAACTAATTAGTTCCAAATCGATAGTACAGCTGTTGTTTCTGTCCTTAATTGATCAAATTAGTTTGCTTAAGCTTGTATTATTTTTTCCTCTATCTCTGAAGGAATTTAAAAATGACTAGCATAAAGTTGGGGTCAGCAATACATACCTACAAATAACAATACCCCAACCACCCACAGAACGGTAACAAATATTTACTTCAAATACTTCACTTTGAGGATGACTAAATGGACGGACCCTGATAAAGCTGCACCGACGATATTGCAGGGATGCATTTGCGGTAGTCACTGCGGTAGTCACTGCGGTGGAAATACGTCTAGGTTCATGCTGTGTTTGACTACAAAATAAATTCTGCGCATGTACAAGTCGCATGCTCCTTACTATCCTTACATATATATAAAGAGAATTCACGAAAAAAAAGACGGAGACAGGTGGTGTAGACAACAAACATATGTATTAGTTTAACGCTCAGTAAGTGAAACAGTCTTTAACGTTTCGCGCCTACGCTCTTCCACAGCAAGGAACACAGAAAGAAACAAAGAGAGAAAATGAAGAATGTGTAGTGGCTAGTGATCTATCATGGCGAATATATATATATATATATATATATATATATATATATATATATATATATATATATATATATATATATATATATGGGCGCGGCTGTGTGGTAAGAAGATTGCTTCCCAACCACATGGTTCCAGGTTCAGTCGGTGGTGTCAACAACACTAAAATAAGTGTTGCTTGAGAAGAAACATACCATATATATCACCACATTCATTCAATCTTAATTCTAGGGAGGATTAAACCTAACATTATTAATTAAACTACAACAAAGAAACACATTTACCCTATGTACAAAAACAGAATCGGTAAATAAATTCAATGTAAACCTATAACTAACTCCTAAATTTTCAAGCTAAATAGCAACCTAGCACCTGAAGTTCATGCAGATAATACTCCCGCCAGTATCCGTAGTTATCAATACACAAGTGAAAGTTTTTATAGTCTATTCTTTTCAGAACCAAAACAGACTCGATTGAACTTAACTTAACTAATACTATAACAAATTCTGAGTGAATTACACTATTTCATAACACAGAGATTAATAATTAAAACACTACATATATGAATATATATATGTGTGTGGTGTGTGTGTGTGTGTATGCGTAACTATGTATGTGTGTGTGTGTGTCTTTGTGTGTTTGTGTGTGGGTGTATAATAGGAAAGGGATTAAGGAACCGGACGAAATACTTGATAATGTCTCGCATGGAGAAAGGTAAAGCAGACGAACGAGATTAATCTGCGATTGATGTAGAGATCTAGATAAACCGTACTTTACCAAATCGACAATAGTCCAATTTGTTAAGCCGAAATTTAATCCGCAAGTACAGGTGGTATTTTGTTACAGAGTTTCATAGGAAAGGCAAAAAAGTAATGGAAAGTTAGACATTTTATTCCAGTTGACTTCCATGCGTTTTCGATAATTTAGGTGAATAAAAAGTTCCATAGTACAATAATTACATTTACTAATTGGTCCCTTAATCGCTCGATTAAATACATTACATGTATTCTAGATATACCTCACAACAAGCATGATTAAGCTCTGAAGAAGGTAAGTGGAATAAGCCTGTTGTTCACTCCATTCAATTGAACACACACACAGACACAAGCATATATATATATATATATATATATATATATATATATATATGTTGTGTGTGTATGTGTGTATGTGTTTGTATACGATACTTATCTTTATGCGGTTCACACCGGATGACGATTGTTGCTGTCTTCTTTACGATCACATGACATAGCAGTACGGTAATATGACGGCATAGGATATATGCTAGAGAGATGATCAGTTCTGGGCTTGTGGTCTTCGAATATATACATATGTATATTGAACAGCAATATATATGTATGAGGAGACAAATACAACAACCATTATCCTCATACGTAATCGTTTGCCGACATGCATACTGTTACTGATGCACACGTACACACATACATACATACATACTGTACACAAACGTACACTTACATGCACACACACGTACTTACACTCACACACGCAGACGCACACAACTGCAACGACAAATACGTCACATTTCATTGCAGATCATATATTATATAAAATAAATATTAAAAGTAAAACAAGAAATAATCACCGTAATGAGATTCAGAATTTCAGGGTAAAATTCGAAATCCCGGAAAGGCGGTTACATGTGCGCCATCACTAATTAATATGAAGAAGATTTCTAGAAGGATTGAAGCTGTTCATTTGCCGTACTCTTACCATTTGCCTGAGAGAAAGAGAGGAGAATGGGGAGATGGGAGATAGAAAATGGTATTGGTAAGGTTATAAGGAAAGTAAAATTGACGTATAATTTGAGGCAATTGAATCCCTCGAAATATTTTATGAACAATTTTATGTGAACGAGCCGATATATAAAAGACGTATATGATGTTATTGTGGAGGCGCAATGGCCCAGTGGTTAGGGCAGCGGACTCGCGGTCGGAGGATCGCGGTTTCGATTCCCACACCAGGCGTTGTGTGTGTTTATTGAGCAAAAACACCTAAAGCACCACGAGGCTCCTGCAGGGGTTGGTGGCGACCTCTGTTGTACTCTTTCACCACAACTTTCTGTCACTCTTTCTTCCTGTTTCTTGAGTAACGCTGCGATGGACTGGCGTCCCGTCCAGCTGGCGGGGTGGGGACACATACGCCATAGAAACCGGGAAACCGGGCCCATGAGCCTGGCTAGGCTTTAAAATGGCGGGAAAAAATATGATCTTATTATTTCATTTCGGTGGTTGATAAAATAAATACCGTCATGCAATGGTATCGATGATATTGACTCTATGACTGTTATATTTAAAGACTTCTGCCTGTCATGGAAATGAATATATTTATAAGGACGTTGTTCCGCTAAGTTAGGGACAAAAGCGTTATCTGATGTACTAGATAACGCTTTTGTCCCTAACTTATCTGATGTACTAGATAAAGAGAAACAATCGTATCGTATTTACAAAAGTGGGATAAGTACAACATTATAAAAACGAAAATTGATATAACGTTAGAAAGATTTTCAAAATATGTTAGAAAGAGAACAGAATATTCAAAAAATTGAAAGGAAATTCTGTTATATTAAGATAGGAGTATTTTCATAATTTAAAAACAATGATACTGTAAAACAATATTGAAATATTGAAAATAAAGGCACTTTACCACGATATTTTAAAGAGGAACACTATTACAGTTAATGGAGTGGGGAGCCCAATCTAATGGAATATAATCATGCAGTGTTTCTGTATATAAGCGCAAGACATGTTTCACTATATTAATAATCAAAGCACACTCTTTTTGTATATAAGAACGGAACACACAGTCAGTATATTAGGGTCGTTGTTTGAGAAAAAATGCATATTGGTATCATATAATCGTATATAACGAATAGGAACTACTTACTAAATATGAATGAGCTACATTACCATAATAATGGGAATAGGATACATTGTCATAACATATGAAAGTAGAGAAAACGGAATGGGTTCTCAATTGAAAGGATGCACTTGATTGTTGTAACTCGTTGGTTTTTACAACCCTAATGCGAAGCGAAAAAAATTACAACTTAAGTATGGCAACTTTTTAGCGAGAAGTATTGACTACTGAATCTAACAAATCCATCCTTAGCTAGCCAGTGTTGCTGTTACATCCATTAATAATTATATTGTCTACTTTATTGACAGCTAAACGTAAAGTGGATTTGGCCATAGAAAATATAGTTGCTTGGCAGTGAAAACGTACGCCGCGCCGATAGAAAGGTAGATAGCACTTATAGACAGTCGTCTAGTACCCAGTGGACTCATCCCTCTGCTCCTTGCTTATTCAGCAAGATTACAAATGATTCAATGTTTATTCCATGTAATAAGTGAGTAGAAACATTTGAATGCCCCCATTAGTTGTGATAAAGGGTATTTAGTATGTAATAAAAAGGAAGGGAATTGAGTGAAATAAAAATTGCTTTAATAGGAATTAACTGTTCGTTGTCAAGATCCTGCAACGCTTACACACGTCGTATTATTAATAGAACTTTTTCGGTGATCTATCTCATCGTCTTACAGCATAGATATGGACATAATTGTGGTTCCATGTGCATAATTCTAGAAAATATGATTTAATATAGGAATTTAATTTCCATACAGTTTTTCCTCTTGCTTAGACATCGATAAAATAACCTCAGGTTATTTCTAGAATACGAATTAAATTCGATTAGAAGCAGTGTTGTCTCCCGGACATTAAACATAGACAAACATACATAAAAAAATACCATAATTGATAATTTGGCATTTTATAGTGTATATAAAATGAGCATTCTTGCTTGTCTATAAACATAGGAACAGTCTAAATTCCGATACGTGCATTAAAAAAATCTTAACTTAAATTATATACATGCAAATGATCCAGTTTTATTACTCGTTTATAGTTAATATTTACACTTCACTTAACTTCAAAGGAAGTGATATTTATATTCTGAACTAACATATTTCCTGATTTTCTTTATGCGAATATTGATGACATTCTTCAGCAAGTGAATTCATAAAATTAATTAATTATTTATCTAACACTTGCAGGTTTCCAGATAGTCTCACTTATTTCATTTGTTTTGTTACCTTAGATGTTTGTTCTAAATTTCCTAGGTTCGACACTATGACAGTTTTGAGCCTTACCCGATATTTTAAAACCAAATGGCGTTTAAAGTAAAACCTTAACATGATATTCTAAAATAACAAAATCTGGACATTACACTAAAATTGGAGCTTATTTTTCTAAAAATCATTATCTCAGCCAGTGCCATCCACCATTAGTATTAAACTGTTGGAATTTTATTGGCAAATTTGTAGAGAGACTGAAAAACGTTACACGTACAAATCAAAGAAATCTATTTTATTCCCATAAAATCGAAATTAAGCAATAAATTACAGATGTATTTATCTCTAACACGAACAAGAAGCAAATATTCACATATATTTTTTCTAGTTCGCTTTTCTGCATTATGTTTTTTTTTCTCCCTCTTTCAGCACTATGACTAATTTCTGAAAAAATAATATAAACATCAAACTTTTTAGATTTACATTTTCCACGACGAAAATGGATCTTCAAACATTGCTGAGTTAATATTTTTTCCTCTTCGTTTTAGTACCATTTAACGCCCTAAATAGATCTCCAATAAAACAACTCATTGATTATTCAGATGGTCGAGAAGTCGGAAACAGTAAAGTGACAGATGTAATGCATTAAAGGGTTTGGTTATGTAATTACGTAGTTTTCTTGTTTCTCGTTCAAATATTCTCTTCCTTGACTTCGTTTTTCGTTCATCCGTAGCTGATGAAATAATACCAATAATAGAACTCCTAGCTTTTGGCAAAGGGCCACGATTTTTTTATAGACAAATACTCGAGTAAATGGGCTCCCGTAATTTCCTTGTGTTTATTTTATGGAGCTTTGGCGGTTGAATGGAAAATCGGCTCCGCCGAGATACGCATTCTGTATGTACAGGAGTGTGACAAAAGAAAGCAGTATACTTTCCAATGAGACCTACAGATTCCTAAAATTCTCGGGGAATGAACAAAAAAATAATAGTGATTTTTAACATAGTCAGATGCCAGCACACATTCACTTATGCTAGATGATATTGCACAGGAAATAATAATTCACTGGTTTTCCCTTTATGAAACTTGAAAGTATTAAAAGAAAAGTCTTCATTGTATGATGAGTATATATGAGCAGAAGAATATGTACGGATATAATAGGAAATTCCAAGATCATAGTAACATTGACTGCATTATCATAGCAGTCTCTCATGGAGCAATACGCGGATTATTATCTCCTACTTTCGAGGGTATGCATTCGCTATCCAGGAACAGGAAATATCAGTCAAATATCTGATGCACAGATGGGATACAGATGCAGGAAAAGCAGTAAAATGTTACAACCGATGCAGACTTTGTGGAGTTAACACCGAAGATATCATCCACAACATAAGCCGTTGTCCGAAAATGTCATCGCGGTATCTGCTACTGATGTGACATGATGTTGCAGCTAGGACACTCTATAAATCCGTCGGAAGGATAATCCTGAGGACAAAGAAGTAAGAACCCACTGTATGGTAGAAGCCATAGCCACTCATAAAACAAAGAAGTACTGGTGTAATGTCTCAGTGAAAAACCTCAAAATAAATTTTAAAAGATGTAAGCGCTACAGACCTGATATAATGAGTTGGGATAGGAAAGAGAAACTGTGTACGGTTGCGGAAATTTGCTGCCCAGCGGATGTTAACATAAAGCTGACGATCAGTAAAAAAAAAAAAAAAGAAGAGAATGCCTAGGCTACTATTGAGAAAACTATAGTTACTCTACCCAGATGACAAGTTCAGGTTTATACCTGTAACTGTTGGGTCCCTGAGATATGTAACACACTGCCTTAATACCAATTTTGAGAAATTAGGCTTCTTAAAACCAGAAAGGAAAGGAGAAAGCTGATTCGAAGTTTGATCTTTCTCTATTGGTAAGAAAGTTTGAAATAAAACTGAATACTGACATACATACATGCGTACACACGTACGTACGTACATACATACATACATACATGCATACATACACACACACACATACATACATACATACATAAAAGCTTACCTGTTACGTACGGACACACAAAAGCACAGACAAAAAACGTCGTGCTCAAGGTGTCACTCATTGTGTCAATGTTATTTTTTAAATAATTTTATACACCGTATGCGCGTACTATAAGTGTTTAGACAGAAAGAGATATACAAAACTCATATAGCGCATAGGAATAAAAAATTAGGAGCGTGTATAAAATTGTATTTATAAAAATATGTATACGCCTCTCCTGTTCAATTGTAAATTATCTCCAGAAAAAATGCAAGCTAAGTAATTCTTAAAATAAAGAATTCAGTAATAATTATATTATTGATTAATTTTTCTCCATAATTTTAGTATAATTCTCGATAGTGTGATAGAAACTAACCAACGACTATACACCTCAAACTTGACAGAATTTTTTTCAAAATTACTATTTTATAACTGTAAAGAATATTTATCAAGTGAATACCATTTAAATTGATGTCATTTTCAATGACAAGAAAAT
>NC_142937.1:84093896-84098896 GCF_046866305.1 Octopus bimaculoides | reverse complement strand
AATGCACATACATACACACAGATACATGTATCTGATTACGCGCACACACGCACGCACACACACACACACACATATATGCATATATATAAAAAAAAATCCTACGTATATATAGCAATTCATATGTATGCGCATACACACACAAATATGCATACACATCTATTTATCCTTCTGTGTATCTGTCTGTGTATCCATCTATCTACATATATCCACGCGCAGACATACGCTCACACACAAACACACAAATGCAGACATACATGCACACACACACACACACACACACACACACACACACACACACACACACACACACACACACACACACACACACATAAAACTAAAATAACTTAAATGAAAGTGATATCATTATCATAGCTACAAGCTACATTATAATAAAGAATGAAAGTCAAAAACGTCTCTCTCGATATTACCCGAATGATTTTTCTTTCATTAAGATGTTTTCTCTCCATTACACGCATTAATAATACATTATGTACTACTTTGAGCAGGCACTCAACTCTATTCATCTTAGTTTAAGTAATCAAGATATTTAAAAGAAAGAAAAGATTGCCAGTAATCTATATTCATGAGAAGATGTTAAAAAATTCTATCAAAACAGTTAAAACATCTTTTTTTTTCCTCCCATAGCAACTTTGATGAAACGAAACAGGTGAACAGAGATTCCTTTATATGTAAATGAGTATAGAAAGCTATGTTGAATTATTTGTACATAAAATGGTTAGCATTAAGTACATTCTGTATGCTTTGAAATGTGTTAAAATTGCGTTCATTTATATTACTTGTTTATTAGAGTAAAGTAGAAATATGGATTTAGGTAAGTTTATCCCGTCATGCAATGATTCGTGTCAAGGAAGAGCATTGAGAAAAATAATCCAACAATCGCCGGTTGGAGAATGAAGAGAGAAAGAAAGAGAGGGAAGAAAAGATAGACAGATAAACAGTTGGATAGAGCGAGACAAATAGGTACATAAAACGAGATAGGGAGTGGGAGTAGGGAGACAGTGGAGAGCGAGAGATGAGAGTAGAAAAATGAATGGAAAGAGGGCGAGCAAAAGGAGAATCACATGGATAGCTTCTGATTTGTCGAGCAACAGAATATGAAATCAGCAGCTGCGATGCAAGCTGCAGTAGCAGCAGTATCGCCACCGTCAACACCACGACCACCACCACCACCAGCGGTCACTATTAAGGGCTATAAAATTAGATGTCGTGTGAAATTGCATACTACTTACAACAGGAATACTTCAGAAATATCGCATAACATTTATTGTCCCCGCAAATTGTGAATAAAGAGCGAGTAATTTATGATGTTTAAATACGTGCATTTGTACGCGGGAGTTTCATGCCTGCGTACGCTGGTCAGTGTGGGTGTGTGTATAGATAGATAGATTGATTGATTGATAGATATATATATATATATAGATAGATAGATAGATAAATAGATAGATAGATAAATATATAGATAGATAGATAGATAGATAGATTGGTATATATATATATATATATATATATATATATTTATATAGATAGATAGATAGATAGATAGATAGATAGATAGATAGATAGATACTACATACAAACATACACAGACACACACAAACACGCACACATACATTTATGCATTCGTGCAGGTGTAGTATCTATGCGTGTGTGTATTCTGTCAATTTATGCTTGCTGAATTTATTGAGCATGCCACCATTATATCCACACCCACACGCACGTGCATACATACCTGAAAACATATACAGGCATACAAGTATAAAATAAGTGGCGTGTTTGCTCTCTAAACGAGATGTACAAAGATTTTGTTTGAAGTGTAAGGGCATTGAGCAGAGACAGTTTCTGACTAAATCACTTTGCTTGTACTGACAGGTCGAAACAAACACGAGTAGTTCACGAGAGAGAACAAAATATTTTGATCCAAGAATAACCTTGGTTTTGCCGTCTTCAAAATATGGGATATCGGGGGTCATATTTCGAACCTTAGTATAACGTATATGATTACTATAAATTCGATTTATTTATGAGCAACTGGAAGACAAGCTTTTCGGAGATAAGTAGAGAGTTTTGTTAGCAAAATGTAAAACAGCCAGAAACGCCGAATACTTATTTTATCATACGATGTCTACTATAGTAGAACTACCTGTGCGAAACAATGTTCTATTCGTGGCCATCAGATCTTTTTTGTTTTTGTTGCATTTGCAAATAGCGTATTTCGAACAAATCATGAATTGCGTCGTTCCTAAAAATAAGAAAAAAAAAACAAAAAAAAACGGTATGGTTCAATTCAGACATATTCATATGCTATTTCTGGTAAGCAACACCAGAGAGACGTCAACTAGAAGGCGTTTAATTTCCATTAGCAACTGCATGGATGCTCAACTATATCACTTATCTACATGACACTCTGCAAAGAGTTGTTCGCTCAATGAGAAATATTGGAAAGGATTCCTCATTATCTTAGCTGCAGTTATATTTTTAAAGCATTGCATACATACATACATGCATACATACATACATGCATACATACATGCATACATACATACATACATACATACATACAAACACTCAGAAACTACCTACTCTGAACTATTGAGAGATCTACAGTTACTCTATCCAGATTACAAGTTTAGATTTATACTTGTTATTATTGGAGCACTAGGATATGTAACACATTACCTAAGTACCAATCTTGAGAAATCAGGCTTCTAAAAAAAAAAAAAAATGAGAAAGCTGATTCGAAGACTACAATTCTAAGCCAACACTGGAACTATGAAAATCTGTAAAACTTTCCAGATGTTTATCATTTAAGTATATGTGAGCATATCTAGATATGCAAGTCTATGCATGAGAATAGATACATGACACGAAACATACAAATCTACATACTTACATACATAGAAAAAGAAACACAACGAAGATATCTATGTAAGCATATGAACATAGTACATCACATACATGTTTCTTCTGTACAGTTGACCAAAAATAGCATAGTCTAATATCAAATGAGTGCCGTTGTTTGTATTATTTGCTTACCTAAATGGATACGAAAACTAAGTTTTTATTAGCAATTTGTTTGAAAACAAGGGCCATCCATCACCATGACATGACAAGTCAAATTAATCGTTCATAGTATAATTACATCGAATTTGCAGATTCATCACATACTACATTTGGATGACAAATTCAAAAGTGAAACTTTTGACTTACGTTTTTTTTTTAAACAAAATACTGTCTTTAGGCTTGCGTTATCAAAATATTTCATAAATATATAAGATACTGAAGGAATATTTACACATTTAGTACTCCACATTTTAATATTTTGATATTTACGTAAACTTTCTACACAAACGGAGGTCACAGAAAAAAACACACTAGATATAAAACAAGTATGCTACTGTGTTGATATTGCTGACATCGGGAACTTCATAATTAATTAATTAATTCATGAGCCAACAACTAATCAAAAGGCGCTAATAGATAAAGCGAGATATCTTTCAGAATGTAGTGAATGTAGTAAATACTAATGAATTCAAATTATGTCCTTTAATGAGAACCTCGATTAGTCAATTAGCATTAAGAAGGTTCATCGCAAAAGAGGTAAGGGAGAAAACTTTAGAATATCATAAGGCTAAAATTAATTTGTGAGTGTGAAGAGATTGTATAATCTCTAGGAGAAATATTAAAAACTCCGGGTGTGTATCATTCTATACGTCTTCAGGCAAGAATACATAGCGTAGAGATACAATTCACATAACGACTTGGAAAGTATATGTTTGTGCTTGAAGATATTTCCCGGATTAGGCACTTTCTAATAATGACAGAAAAATATTTCCCAAGGATGTCTTTTGGTTAAAGAACATAAAGGTAATTGCAAGGTGCCATAATCAATGTCAACCAGAAATAATTTTTCCAATATTAGAAACATATCTATAATTAGTAGAAACGGATGTAACCTTAATAATAATCCATCTTAAAATGTGTAGCAAAATAAACGAACTGACCAGTGCGAAGCTGACCTTTAGAAACTATGGTCCATAAAATAGGTATTTGCCACGTTCCAGGTTATTATATATGAATCTAAAGTTTCGCTATTCTCCGGTTTTACATCTGTGATAAAATATTATGACAGATACTGGACGAGGAGTTGTTGGCGGGAGGGGTTTGTGTTTTAGTAGAATCAATGGGGCATCAAAAGATTTTCTGAGTGATGTTTAGCTACGTCAGCATAACTTCTGAATTGAAGACTGGCTAGTATACAGTTCGTATCTTCCTTTCTGGTGTAAATAATATAAGTAGTAGTTGAGTACGGTGATCGATGCAATTAACTACACATATTTCCACCAAATTATAGCATTGTGTTTGTTGGGGAAATAATTTTATAGAAAATCCAACGCTAAGGATGGGAAAGTTGACGTCTTATAGAGTCTTAACTCCATATAACAAGGCATCTTATAATATTTCAATATACTCATTACGGTTGATTTATTTTCAAGTTTCGTAATGCGAAAACATATTGCTTTTCCTCTGCGATTTCTTACGAATCCATAAACATGAATAACAAATAACACCACCATCACCACCACCACCACCACCACCAACAACAACAACAACAACAACGTCAACAACAACAACAACAACGTAATAATAATAATAATAATAATAATAATAATAATAATAATAATAATGATGATGATGATGATGATGATGATGATGATGATGATGTTGATGATGATGATGATGATGATGATGATGATAATGATGGTGGTGGTGGTGATGATGATGATGATGATGATAATAATAATAATAATAATAACACGGCAAAAGAATTTGATAAGCTCAGAAAATATAACGATCTGCTTATTGAAATCGAAAAAATGTGGCATCTCATGACGGTTAGAATTCCAGTGATTGCAGGAGCACATGGAATGATCAAAACTGGAACTGACAGTTATTTGAGGATGATCCCAGGATTATCATCC
>NC_142937.1:84038896-84088896 GCF_046866305.1 Octopus bimaculoides | reverse complement strand
TATATATATATATATATATATATATATATATATATATATATATATATATATATATATATATATATATATATACATGTATATATGTGTGCGCGTTTGTCCTTGTTTAACTGTGTGAATGTGGTGTATGTGTGCGCAATGTGTTTTACACGTTTGTATTTGTACACTTTAATTACGTAAACAATATGATGAGTATTGTTAAATGAAACTGTGCATTATGGCAAATGATAAATTTCTACGGAAGGAGAAAAAAAATTATATTAATATGAATGCAATTTCAATGATTGACACGTGATTGCTTAATGGCATTAAACAAAATACCATCTATTAAATCAACATAGCTTTTGAGATAAATAGGCAAGGAATATTGCTATATGTGTAAACTTGGCGAGGTAATTATATTTTATCCACTCCATGTAAATATATATACAGAACTCTTTCATTGATGATATACATATATGTATTTATATTTATTTGTGTGTGTTTGAGTATGTATGTTCATCTTATATTCTATATGTACATAAACATGTAAATATTAATCTAATTCGATTAATCTAAAGCTAGATTAGAAATAGTAAGATCATTTAATGATGGAAAAACTCATGACAGAAAGTACCACCAAAACTTTACCTTCCCTCCATTATTCCTCTCTCTCTCACTCTCACGAGTTTCTTGTTCTCTCACTCTCACTGTTTCTTGTTCTTGAAGAAGGTGCCTTCACCCCGAAATATGGAAATATGGAAATGCAAGTTAAGACTGCAACTCTGTCCTGTTTTCTTTTTCATTAAAGTTATACTTCACAATGTTTCACCAAAACTACTTCATATATATAACAACAGACGTATAACAACAAAGTATCCGTTCATCTAATAAAGGTTGATTAGTGGATAAAGTTTGCTGTAATGTTTGTCCTATTGTGATTGCAAATATTGATGTTCTGTTGTGTCTGAAAATATTGATGTCATGGTAGGATAGTTTTCTTGGTGGGAATTTAGTTCTGCGGTGGCGGTTAAAGACTTGATTGTAAATGGATTTAGTCTTTCATTTTTTGAATGTATATGTCAAGCTTTTAATTAAACATTAAGTTTTTAGAGGTGATTAGTTTGTAGCGTCACATATTGTTAATACTTGTTCATGGCTGAATGGCTTTTGATAGTGTGCTTGTGTGTTAATTTTCGCAAGATTTAACATACAAACAACAGACACACATCACAATCATTATGACACGTATCTGGTAACATAAAAGTCTGAAGGTTAAATTAGTACCTGTTGACTTGGAGGTGGTACAGAAGCCAACATCTCTCCATACACTGAGCATGAGTTTAAGAAAGGTTGAAGGTGATGATAAATGTGAATTTACAAAATTTATCCATCAAAAAACTGCAAAGGTCTTTAAAAAGATACGGAAGAACACAAGTACAAAATAAATCTATGGTTATACCAAGAACTGTTTCCTATATCCAGATAAATACATACACATACAGACACGCACACGGATATATATACCTATCTATATATAAATGTTTATATTTATATGTGTGTGTGTGTGTGTGTGTGTGTGTGTGCGTGTGTGTGTGTGTGTGTCTGTCTGTGTCTGTGTGTCTATGTCTATATATTCAGCCCCACTGCGTGGCACCTTGGGCAAGTGTCTTCTACTATAGCCACGGGTCGACCAAAGCCTTATGAGTGGATTTGCTAGACGGAAACTGAAAGAAGCCCGTCGTATATATATATATATATATATATATATATATATATATGTGCAATATATGCATGTGTGCGTGCATATGTTTGTGTGTGTGTCTCCCAACATCGCTTGACAACCGATGCTGGTTTGCTTCCGTTCCCGAAACTTGGTGGTTCGGCAAAAGAGACCGATAGAATAAGTTCTAGGCTTACAGAGAATAAGTTCTGGGGTCGATTTGCTCGACTAAAGGCGGTGCTCCAGCATGGCTGCAGTCAAAATGACTGAAACAAGTAAAAGAGTATAAGAGAGAGTATATGTATAAATATATATATATATATGTATGTATGTGTGTGTAAGAGAGAGAGAGAGAGGGAGAGAGAGAGAGAGAGTGCGAGAGAGAGTAAGAGAGAGAGAGACAGAGAGAGTGAGAGAGAGAGAGAGAGAGAGAGAGAGAGAGAGAGAGAGAGAGAGAGAGAGAGAGAGAGAGAGAGAGAGAGCGAGAGTGAGAGACAGTGATTTTGTGTGTTAGAAAGTATAGAGTAACCAATCAGATTAATGTAAATTGCTTCTCATTGTAACTGAACATGAACACAGACACACATACACACATACACACACAAACAGTTATATGTAAGCATTTACATTTGTAAAGCATATTCTTATATACGCATCTACATACACATACAAGTGGAGACTCGCATGCACATTTGTAAATACATACTTAAGTAACTTCAGAAAATTAAAAAGATGAGCAATGAAATATGTCAACTAAAAACTAGATCTTGGAGATTATCTTCTAGTTAAAACAGGCATGATTTTTTTTTTCAAACAACCAGCAATTGTCTCTAAGATGATCATCTATAAAATTTGTAAGAAAGAGAAACAACAGACATTGCGGAAAAAATTGAATGTGAACTATCTAGAAAGAAAATAACAAAGAGAAATGGAATGCTCTAACTCAGTTGGAAATAAACCAAACATCACAGAACAGAGTACCATTAGTGCTGAAAAAGAAACCTTATCTAGAAATATAAATGTCTTTACGAAAGATTAGCTGAAAAATTGTATAAAGCCCTTTTGAAATATTAATGCCACATATATTGGCAGTAGACAAGAGGTATCATGGAAAATGGAGCACTTTTAGATCTATTACTTGTACTTTGTAATAAGATATTACGCCAAGACAAAGTTGATAATCGGGTGAATAACAGTCTAGTACCAATCCCGAAGACAAAATCTTGACTATGTTAAGCAATACAGAAGTTTTCGTTTATCAGCTATGATAAACTAAAATCCACATCAAAATACTGCTTTTAATAGAATAACCGATAAGGAACATTTTGCGAATAAGTCAAAATTGTTTTTTCTCTGGAACATAAACATCATTGCAAGTTGTAATACTAAGGACTATTGGAAGTAACACATATAAGAGTCTGAAGGCTCGACCTAGCTTACCGTATTAAACTAATGTATATTCTCAGAGCATATATCCTACGCACTACCATAGATATAACGAACATCTACTAAGATCACGTTGTTCTTGTTTTATCATCCGTATATGGTACAGATTTCCTCGTCACTTCGGTGTGTGCACTATAAGGTGGCATTCTAGCATCTTATTCAATTTATACTTGGATTAGTCATCAGGAATTTTTACATCGAATGCATAAGAAACAGGATTCATAATATCGTCTCGAGAAACCAGACGTCATTCCACTCCTATGATTATTGACACAGATACACTTATGTTATATCTCTTATTTATAATTTTGATCATTACTGCAATATGCTGGAGATATTGTACAATAACCAACGATAAGGAAACTGAGTTTATAGATTCCAGTTCACCGAAAAAAAAAATCATCAAAGGATGAAAAGTGAAATGAGTAAATACTGTAGTTTCAGGTTTTTAAGTCCATGAATAGAATGCTCAAAAGGACACAATGAAATAACAACGTAGCTGTCATGGTAAACAAGAAACATGTCCACAATAAGGTAAAACAAATGCCTACAAAATACAGTTCTTTGAATTCACTGTAGAAAACATAATGAAATATGGCGTTGTTTGTTGAACGATTATCAAAGCGATGGATGACAAGCTAAATTGAACGTATATCAAAATGTCTAAATTGAACGTATATCAAAATGTTAAGGAAAATGAGTGTTTCTGTGGAATAAGATTTACCGAACGACGGCTTCGAAATAATATTTATCGATAGCACATCGCATGGGAATATGGCATTATTATCGTGAACAGACTTTGGCGTGAACAGACTGTTGGCGAAGAATAGATATAATTTAAAGTCAAATATACCCAGAAACACAATAATAATGGAAAAGAAGAAGAAGCAGATATTGCAGAATAGTCGTTACTAGAAGATACTGGTGAGATGCTCTCAGTATAACAGAATCATACACACATATATGTATGTATGATTTTGTGCACGTTTTTGTATTCATACATACATACATATATATATTTATGAAAAAAATGATGAATTTTGTTCATTATGAGGTTTTTTTCACGCTGACTACTTGATAAATTCTTATAAAGATTTTATCCTATATTATATTATATTATATATATATATATATATATATATATATATATATATATATATATATATATATATATAAGTGCGTGTGAGTACACGTCTATAAATATTTATATATATCCCACTGTGCATCACTGTTGGTTTCTATTCGGGCTTTGATTTGATAGAAATCATTTCGTCCTTTGCTCTATCACTCTTTACTTGTTTAAGAGCAATCCTTCGAACAATCGACTCCTCATTTCTTTTTCCATTAGTGTTACCTATATACAAAATTTTCCTTGTACGTCCGTACGTTTGTTTCAAGCCATACATAAGACGCACAATATCATTTCTCACTCCCCACTCACTCTCTTTCTGGCTGGTATGTTTGTCTTATTCGTAAACTAATCATTTTCCGTATCATCTTTATTAAGATGACAGACTTAAATGTTTACCGAATTTGTTCTTAATTTTAGTTTATCTTCGTATAAAAGTCATCGTAGTGCTTATTTTTGTAATTTCTATTTCATTAACATTTGTTTTAAATCATCTGAAACTTCTAAAATTATGAAACGAGCAAACCTGTTGTTAAATTGCTGAGATCGTTCTAGATGAAAATTAACGGGTGATGAAGGTAAAATTACGTCTAGCTTTGTTCAAAGACGACATTTTGACTTCGTCTCTCTCTCCCTCTCCCTCTCTCTCTCATTTTCTTTCTATGTACATACGAATGTATGTATGTATGTATGTATGCATGTATATATGTATGTATGTATGTATGTATGTGTGTGTATGTGTATGTATGTATGTATGTATGTATGTATGTATGTATGTATCTTTCTCCCTTCTCTCTCTCTGTGTTTATATATATATATATATATATATATATATATGTAATTTTATTTTTCAGAATGAGATGAAAAACCAAGGCTGTGAGGATTTTAGAACATTTATAAATAGAAGGTCTTGCAGCTGTTTCCGGGATATTTTTTATATCCCTTCATCGGAGACGGTGTGAGAAAATGGTTAAGCAATAGTTAATTTAGATAAGATATGAAATAGAGAGTGAAGTGGAGGAATGAAAATAGATGTGAGATATGCAGGGATATTGCATTTGTAGATCCATTATGTAGGCAGAATGGTATACATATAAGATTCCAATACCTTGTGAGTAAATTCCAATAGCATTTAAAATTGGTCATTCCAAGTATAGAGTTTGTACACAGTGCCATTGAATCGGGGGTTTATTTAAAGTGACCAAAAAGTAAGGAATGTATTTGTAAGGTCAAATCGAAAACAGGAAGAGAGGGATTGCTAAACCCGAAACTAAGGAGTAGATATTATATTCCCCGAGATTTCACGCAGATTATTCGAACTCAGAGCGATGCAGATGCAAATCGAATTTCTTAATCACTCACATATAATTATATTTGTTCATATATGTGACTCTAAAAACTTACAAACTTCCAGACAGAGTCTTCCGACGGAGAATATAAACAGCTTAACAATGATTTCTTTTCTTACAGTACAAAAAAACATTTTGGTTTATTATTATTATTTTTTTTTATCATTGTTGTTCTTGCTGTTGTTGTTGTAGTCTTTCATTCTGTAGTTAACATGAAAATAAATAAATAAATCAAAGGAAAATTTGATTAAAATAGATAAGACTTTGTGTTTTCGAACTATCGAAATAAAAGATGGATGTTGAAATTTGATTGACCTGTAAAGTCAGTCTAATCTTGTTTTATCCAGCAAGTAGAAGATTTTTCCTTTTGTTCGGAAAAAATAATTCCTCACAGTCGCCAAGGTCAAGGTTTGATTGAAAACATTGTTGTTCAGAGATAACAACATCATTTTTCTTTTACTGTTTATTTAATAAAAAAAAAATGTTAGAAAAGAAAGAACCATACAACTGAACAAGGAAAGAGATAACGAATAAAAGAAATGAAGAAGACAAAGAAAAAGTGACAGAGAGGAAGAAGCGGAAAAAATATCTGAACAGTAATAAAGATGTACACGAATGATTATAATATATAATAATTGTTTCTAGTATAAGCACAAGGCCAGAAATTTTGTGGTTGCCTGTTAGTTGGTTAAATCGAAGTCGGTTCTCTATTTAATGAAATCCGGTGGTATAAAGTTGAGCGCGACGTGTCTTGAACTCAGAAGTTGAACTTTTGTAACAAAGAAAATTCTAACAGTCTGTCGCTTCTTTATATCTCATATTGGTACAATATTAGAAATCGCTTTGACGGGAAGTATGACACTCTAACAGTTCTGCCAACCCCTTCTTTAAATTTCTTATGGAGGTACATGGCCTGAAATTTACGGAAGAGGATTATCGTGCGTTTATATTAAATGTTCCCCAGTAGTGACTAACCTGCCAATCCATAATAATTATTTTTCCTATAGGCATGATGCCAGAAAGTTAGTGGTGGAGGGCTGGTCAATTATAATCTTATTTTGTCGATATCCGAAAAGATTAAAGGCAAAGTTACATCGGTGGAATCCTGAAGTCAGAACGTGAAAACGGACGAAATGCCACTGAGCGTTTTCACCGGGATGTTAACATTTTTTTCCAGCTCAGTCTTTTGTCAATCCATCATAATAAATTTCATAATGGTTTAATGAATTAAAGCGGTTCTAAACGAGTCTAAACAGTCCTAATAAATAGTGAGATCTCTTATATATTGAGTGAGATCTCCCTATGTCAATTAAGCCTCGCGGTAGAGAAAAGATAATCGACATCGCCAAATTTGGAAATCAAAATGCAAAAGATTGCAACTAATTACAAAAAAAAAAAAAAATCAGAAAGAAATTAGTTGTAAACAGCTGCAGGAGAGACACATCGAATATGTTGTTTCTATATACAAAATACTTGGTAAAAATGTGTGACGGTCAGTGTATAAAAATATATATATATATATATATATATATATATATATATATATATATATATATATATATATATATATGTGTGTGTGTGTGTGTGTGTGTGTGTGTGTGTGTGTGTGTGTGTGTGTGTGTGTGTGTCTGTGTGTGTGTAAGAATATAATATCAGTATAGTTGTTATCGTTATTTAGCTCTAAGTTTGCTATTACGGGCAATTTTCAACCGTAAACACACACACACAAGCTCAAACACACACACACACACACTTACATAGACGCACGCGTTGACCGTTGACTGAACACTATTCAATTTTTTTTCTCCGTGTTTTTCTCCTTGTCTCCGTATTCTTTCTGTTGAAGAGCGTAGCTCGAAACGTCAAAGACTTTCCGTATTCCCGAGCGTCATACTAATATATACTTTTGTTATTTACACCACCTGTCCTCGTCTGTTGTTATTTTTTGTATATTCTCCCATATATATATATATATATATATATATATATATATATATATATATATGTAGGAATTTATCTTTCTCTCTCTGTATATATATATATATATATATATATATATATATATGTGTGCGTTTGTGTGTATATGTGTGTATGTGTGCGTGTGTGTGTGAGCATGTATGTATTTTTTTTTTATTATAGTTTCAGCTTAGAGCTGCAGCCATGCTGATGCACCGCCGTATGTGCATATATGTGTGTACGTGTCTGATGCATGTAATGTCTGAGGAAGCTGAAGTTTACGAGCGACCTATAAAATCAAATCAAAAAGAAAACTTCTTATGAAATAAACTGAGAAGCTGCTTCATGGCAGTGGGTCATCTTTTAGTGCATGTTTTTCTGCTTTTCTGTAGAGCTACACACATCAAACACACACACACACACACACACACACACATACGCATATATATATATACATACATACATATATATATATATATATATATATATATATATATATATATATCGGGATGGTAATTGACAAAATGTTGTTGGGTGCAGAAAGAAAAAAGTGATATGCGTAAAGAAACGTAATATTTGCAAATAACAAGGAAAAACCGCAACTTATATAAATAATTCAACTTTCATGAAATTGCTTGCCGTTTGCAATGCCTAACGCGTAATGATTAATATATAAACTTTTTAATGGAGGAACTGTGATTTCCCATAAAATCACTCATGTGATTGCATGCCGTCCTCGAAGACTCGCTCATCAACCTCACTGGTTTCGAAAAGCATGGCGGTGCCAAATAATCACAACCTCTTCCTGTACAGACCAAACCAAAATAAATCAACAAGATATTTGGAAGTCACGAGTATTTATCAATTCAATAAGAATAAACGAGAATAATTTAGCGGAGTTAGATCAGCATTGAAAACAAATCTACAGTTATATATATATATATATATATATATATATATATATATATATATATATATATATATATATATATATATATATATATATATATATATATATATATAAATGAAACGATCTAAGGGTGTTATACACCGTCACACACATTTCACGATATACGAAACACAAAGAGTGACTATTGTAAATAAATGTCTGCCGAGTTAAAATACGAATTGTATAGGTTTTGTTATGGTTATAGTAAAAATAGAAACTATTACAATTTCATTGTTCATATCAACATTAGTTGGATATATTATCGACAATATTTCCAAGATTAACTATAGAAAGATCAATAGTTCAGTGATAACGTAGTGAATAAATCATATTCACAGTAAAATGGAAAATGAAACGATCACAGTTCAAATTATCGCATTGTCGAGGAAGACTTTCGCTGGACACACTCCGTTTGTAGTATAAATGAGGGGACGTGTTATAACACTAATGCAACTGTCCTTAGGCCTCATCCAGCTATAGCTGGATGAGGCCTAATGTGCTATAGCATATTATATAATGAGAATTAAAATCTCAGTCACACCACTCAGCTCATCAGACACTCAATTATCGAATCTGGACCATGTTATGTATACTATTTAACCCATGTCGTGTGATATTTTTAGTCAAGCTTTTTAAATCTTGACTAAATAAATATAACAATTATTGCAGTTGTTGATAATTAAAAATCCTCGCAAGCATACAGAAGTCGTTATTATAAAAGGTTTTATTTACAGGAATAAATTAGAATTAGGGTTAGGGTTAGGGTTGGTAACAAGTTCAACAATGTCGGAGGAGTGGGTAAGATTCGATACCAGTATTCAAATAGTACTTATTTTATCGGTTCCCAAATGATAAAAGGCAAATTCGACCTTGGCGGAATTCGAACTCAAAATGTAAAGATGGACGAAATGCCTCTAAGTATTTTAACCGGGGCGCTAACGACTCTACCGGCAACAGTATTAGGTGTTAAAATTCTCAGATTTCACAAAACAATCCCGTTTAGTATGGGCCCCCAAACCGACATATCCAGAGGAACGAGGGAGGAGGCTTAGTCAATTAAATCGACTCAGTGTAATAACAACTTCTTATTTCATAGAAGCCAACAGTGTAAATTCAGAGTTGCCGTCAGTGATGTTACATCTCGGAAAGTAAGAAAAAGTGTATATACACAGCAAGGTTTACCAATGGTCATGTAATTCTTTCTTGCGGTACTGCCATGTTGAGAATACTATCATATTTAATGTAATTCATTTATATTCGAGCCTTGGATATATCTGAAATGATTGACATAGAGAAAAGGAACCAAAGGCTCTTAAGCATTTATTCAACTTCAATAAAATAATTATGAAGTAAAAAGTGGACTATTCTGTCTCCATATTGAGTACAAATCTTTTCGCCGTCGGAAGTAGAACAATTTTTTTTAAAGTTATATATATATAGATATGCTTAAAAGTCTTCTGTTTAATTCATATTAGTCTACATGGCTGCTTTCATGTATAACAATTAGTTTTAATTGCCAACGTATCTGTACGCCTCCTCTTTAATTTTGAAATCGCACTTTTTCATTTCTAAATTCATGAAGATTAATGTAATTAAATAACATTTCGACTTGTTTTAAGATGCAAGAAATAGGAGAAATACTCTAGGGCGTTCTAACGGATTACTCTATCTCCATTCAAGCTAACCCGATAGTATATATTCCTATCAAAGTGTACATACATTTTCCGTATTTTGTATTTTGAAATCTTTCGATCTTCTTCATTTCTCATATTCTTATCTATCAATATTAAGGTCTGAATATTTCTATTTCCATCTTACATATGCCTTTCAGCTAGTTTTATCAGAAGCTGTATGTTTTGTTTGTTCTCTGTCTTTTGCCTTCCATTTTATCGCATTAATTATTTATAAGTCCTCGCGGGATGGTGTTTGTCATTGGTTTCAGATTCAGGGATTCTACATCATTTCCTCTCTAGCTGCAACATCTGCACTCTCAGCATCATGTTCATCAATACTACCAACAACATCACCAGCACTGTCAGCAGCATTACTTTTACCGCTTTACCAATATTCCTAGCGATGTCATTTCTATCAAAAAAAAAAAAATGCAATTAAATAATACACGTCTTCTACAAATATCACTCTACATTCGCAACACTACCACTGTCTAAATCATATATATCCTTACTATCATTCCTGTGATAAGTAATTAATTAATTAATCATCATCATCATCATCATCATTATTATTATTATTATTATTATTATTATTATTATTATTATTATTATTATCATTATTATTATTATTATTGTTATTTTATGTTTCACTTTTGATTTGCATTTGTACAAGTTGGATCCAAGTCTCACCCAGAGACCTCAAAAGACAAGTTAGAAGTTCATGTAGGTGTTATGCCTAGGGTACCATATATTTGGATTTGTACATAGTGTTGTTCTAGAGAATGTTTAAGAAACCATATTATTATTATCATTATTATTATTATTATTATTATTATTATTATTATTATTATTATTATTAACATATAATTCTGTGTGGTAAGAGCAACGATCTGGCAGACTCACTCGCGCAAATGGAAAATAATCTACAATATTTGTTGTAGCTCTTTATTCTCTGATTTATATGTCTGTAGCTGTCAATGTTATATTCCCTCCTAGCAACTTCAATAAATAAGGCATTAATCCAGTTCCACACCAATTTCATCAACATGGTTCCAGGTTCATTCCCACTGCGTGGCACCTTGGGCAAGTATCTTCTACTATAGCCTCGGGCCGACCAAAACCTTGTGAGTGGATTTGGTAGACGGAAACTGAAATTAGCCCCTCGTATATATATATATATATATATATATATATATATATATATATATATATATATATATATATATATATATATATATATATATATATATATGTATGTATGTATGTATGTATTTGTGTGTATATGTGTGTGCGTCTGTCTTTGTCCTCCCAACATCGCTTGTCAACCGATGCTGGTGTGTTCACGTCCCCGGCAAAAGACACCGATAGAATAAGTACTAGGCTTACAAAGAATAAGTCCTGCGGGGGGGGGGGGGGTGATTTGCTCGACTAAAGGCGGTGCTCCAGCATAGCCGCAGTCAAATGACTGAAACAAGTAAAAGAGTAGTGTTAATCGTTTGCATTGCAAACCTCATTTTTAAATAACCATGGAGACACTTCTCACAGCCTATAAACCTTTTCGGTAACATATATAAACGTATGATCCACTATACAACATAAAGGGAAACATTATTATTATTGTTGTTTTTATCATTGCTATTGTAGTTGTTTCTGTTAAGATTTTTCTCTCTCTTTCTCTCTTCACACATACATGCACACGTACACACACTCACTCTCACACCGATATATAAACGCAGCCACATTATGGGCATTTATGCGTCTAACTATTATTATTGATATATTTATATAACAACTGCCCGTTTTTTTTTTATTTAGTATTTTGGATTTGTTTGAAGTTTCCACTTACCATACTTTCGCGTAATTTTAATAAATATAAACGTTTGATGTGACACTTCATTACTTTCAGTAAAATTTACTTGTCTTTAGCTATCTCAGTGTCTTTTTATTGAATGACATTTCATATATAATTTCTGTCTCTGAACAACAAATAGATATATATATAGTGAAAGGAGAAAAAAAGGCAAAATTTGAGAAAGAGAGGCTGAATGAATTGATGAATGAATGAAATAAAAGTAGATAAATATATAACGGAGACGTTCGCAGGGATGGTTTTAGAAATGAAGCCATGTTATAATTTTAAAAGCGTGTGCAGTTTGAAATGTCTTTTATAACGAAATACATGCGAAGGCAACTGCAAACTCAAAAGCAAACTTACAGAGATACGCACACACCTAGTCACACGTATCGACGCAAACGCACACACACACACACGCGCGCAAACGCACACACACACACACGCAAATGCGCACACACACACACACACACACACACACACACACACACACACACACACACACACATAAGGCTGCGAGCTGGCAGAAACGTTAGCACGCCGGGCGAAATGCTTAGCGGTATTTCGTCTGCCGCTAAATTCTGAGTTCAAATTCCGCCGAGGTGGACTTTGCCTTTCATCCTTTCAGAGTTGATTAAAATAAGTACCAGTTACGCACTGGGGTCGATATAATCGACTTAATCCCTTCGTCTATCCTCGTTTGTCCCCTCTGTGTGTAGCCCCTTGTGGGTAGTAAAGAAATAACACATGAAAATGCACAAACGCACGCACACGCACGCACCCCTCCCCCGCATACATTCATACAACGGAGCTGACATTGCCGACGTTGTTTGATTGTTTTTCCTCGATTCTCTGGGAGGCGAGACTCCAGCCACATAACCTCAATATTGTAACGATCATAGCACGCCATTACACAGCCAGTCCTGCGCATTGTTGTTCATAAAAATAACAGTAATCTGGAAGAACGTATCTGGGACGCGTGTGTATTTTTTGCTGACAGTAAAATATTTTAGCTCCTAAAATTCTGGACTAATTGCATGTAATAATTAATATTTATATCTCGGGTGATGCTGCTATTATATGACTTTTATTTTAGTGATAATCCGTCGGTTACGACGAGGGCTCCAGTTGGCCTGGTCAAAGGAACAACCTTGTGAAATTAATGTGCAAGTGGCTGAGTGCACTGGAGCAACGTGAAATAAAGTGTCTTGCTCAAGGACACAACGTGATGCCGGAAGTAGTGACCACGACCTTATCGTAAGCCTAATACTCTAAGTAACGAACCACGCAATTCTATACCATATATCTTAATTTCTCGGATTAGTGACCCGAACACACACACACACACACACACACACACACACACACACACACACACACACACACACACACACACAAGAGGTTAAGACATCTGGTCCTCGCACATGTCTTCTTCTCCCTCAACTTGTGGTTGATTCTTCAGCCACAGCTATATTGAGTACCCTCCGCTTTCTAAGGTCTGGTTAATTCCATGGAATCCTTATAACACTAAATTACATGTGAATCATCCTCTGGCTTCCATTATAGCTTTCCCATGACCCCGCTCTAACTATTATCGCCACTGTTTTCTCCGCTTATAGGAATTCACTCACGGCCAACATCTTGCAATTGTTAAAAACATAAACCATGTTGATATTACAGGTCTCGAGTATTAGCTGAGAGAGCGAAGTTCATGGATATACCTCATACCAATACACCAAATGATTAAACAAAATTCTGGAAGTTTCTGATTTCATATACAGAGAAAATTACATAAATGGTATGAACTTAATTCAAATATACTTCTCATTTCTATGGCACACGCCCCAGGTTTATATACGAATACAGGCAAGAAACATGATTCAAACGTTCCTTCCCAATGGTATAAGCTAAATATACAGATCATTTTAATAATCGTTAGTTCCATAATTAATTTTAAACACAAATATTTGCATGTACGAATACTCATGATAATAGTACTCACTGCAAAATTATACAGCTATATTTGTACACACACACACACACACACACACACACACACACACACACACACACGCACGCGCATACACACACACACACACACATATATATATATATATATATATATATATATATATAGAAAGAGAGAAAGGCATATATGTATATTTATATGGAAATTCCAGTGTGAGAGAAAGGGCGTCTGTGTATAACTAACAGTAAAGCGGCAAAGAAACGTAAAATAGAAATACATGACGTTGTCTAAATTCCAACCCTTGGGCTTTGAAAACTAGACTAAAACAGTTGTGCAGTTAATGCTTAAATAAATAACAGTCTCGTAATGATGCATTAAAACTTGAGTAAACAAAGCTGACTGGTTTACATAAAAACAACACAACGTATGTAAGGGTCGTCAAATTGTCGACCCTAGAGACAAGAGCCCACTATTTTACTCATTATCGAATTCACCGAGCCATTATACTTCTGTTAAATAAGTAAGCAAGTCAAGAAAAAATACATGCATGTCTAATTAACACTACTGCATTGTTATGATCATCACCCAAATAACTTACAATGATATATATATATATATATATATATATATATATATATATATATATATATATATATATACGTGTGTGATTGTGCGCGCGTATTGTAGTGAAATACGGCGTATGGAGCGAGCTAATTGCGATGGCGTCCAAGGTTTTTTTCAGAAACCCGGTGTGATTTATTTTACGCCATATATTAGTCTGTCTGCCATTTAGGGGTGGGGTATATTTCGTTAAAGGATCACACATGCAAACGAAAACAATAAAGTATTCTAGATTCGCAATTACTTTTTATCTGTAAGAAAATGGATTCATGATGTGAGAATATGATACAAACATTGAATATCAAATAAATAATAGAAAGAGTGGAGCTATCATTATGCCATTAGAAATTCTATACCAGCATGGAAGAACTTTAGGTACCCATTAGTAGCAGTGCCTAAATCCATAGGCAAATTATTAACCTTATTATATGGCAGAATGGTGTAGCAATAAACAATTTGCTGACAGGAAATGACATTCAGCGATGTATATTATGATTATGTACAATGCTTTGAGATTGCTCTTTGTTATTCTCGGGAAGAATTGCGTTTAGAAAAGAAATATCAAATATATTATTCGTAATTTATGTTTCTACATGGTGTTCGGGGTTGCATATGCAAGCTTTTATCGAAATATATCAGACCAGAGATTTTTTTATAACAATGCAAATTGTTTGCATAAAATTCAGAAATATCATTTAGAAATTAGTTGGGTCATGGACCAAGATAATATGCAATTTAATATGGAACTACACTGTAAATTTCTGAACACACAAGAACTCGTTTCTTTACGATATTATTAACCTCGGATAAATTATTTTCCAGGGCTATCATTATCAACGCTCTTCTCAATGTTCCTTGAATATCAGACATTTTTCAGGAAAAATAAATTAAACAAAAACAGAAGCAAATCGAATCGTTTATATCGATGAGATAAAGAGTTTTGTTCGTTTGCGTAACAGTTGTGTATGAGCTACTAATAAACCATGTCAGAATAAACTAGAACTTGCTTGGGAGGCACAATCACTCTACTGTGCTTTTATGATTCAGAATGTGATGTATAAATAATGAACCCTAGTGTCTGCATCTGAAAGTCGTTTGTATGCATTGAGGTTTCCATCTCACTTAATGCAGTTCCTCTTGTATGTAATCGTTAGATAACGTAAAGTTTTAAGAATTTGTTGTTTAGCTTCCTTTCTTGTATAGTCAGAATAAGTCTTCAAACTGATGCAGTGTTTAATATGCTGGATAGAAGAAACCGCAGTATTATTCCCATCTTCTTTTTTTCTCAGTGCAAATCCTAAATCTGTTCTTTTAGGATAAATAAGTACTTTTTCTTTCTCACACACACACATCCTTTCTTTGTGTGTCTTTCTGAAATAAAATTGCCTAGAGTCAGAGCTGGAGAAAGGTGGACTCCACGAAGTTTAATTACCCGAGGTAAGTTACGGGAACTCGCTTACGACAAGTTTGAGCGACTAAAACAAAGCAAAAGTCTGTAAATGTTTGAAAGAGTTAACTGTTGTTTAGTTGAGATGGTATATGTTAAAAACGCTGTAGTAAAATGTACTGAAATTTTGCATGATATATCAGGCCCTACTTAATGTTCTGTAATTGTTTTATTTGTTGATGTCATAGTTATTATCTGTTAAAAGATACCCTATTTTCAGGGAATATCTCTGGATGTTGAGATTTTGCTACAGTTTATGCAGAAGCAGTTGTAGCGTTTCACTCTAATAGTCAGATCCATTCTCCTTGGAATTTACTTAGTGAGAAATTCAGAATTAATAATCGTCTGTTCATATCATTTAGGTATGTTGCTCTGTTGGGTTTCAACTACCACTAGCTTTATATTGATAGTATAGTGGGTTATGAAGCGTGGGGTTTCTGGCTGGTAGAATCAAATATGTGTCTTGTCTACAGGAAGCTTGTGAGTGTCAAAAATATATATTATTTACGTTTAATCGTACATAACGTTTGTAGTAGAAATGCTACTGGAAGTGGTGGTCGTGGTGGTGCTGGCAACACGGTTTGAATGCACTTCTCCCAAGCTCAGAGAAAATTCTTTTGTGTTCCTCACTGCGGATGGTGATTAGAAAAAATAAACGTTTTATTCCAAGAATTTTTCCTTCTATTTAATATGCAGATCTCCAATGCAGTAAGATCAATAACAAGGACAATATTTCATAAAAATCATTAGGAGTAATTTTGGTAAAGATCATATCAATAATGAATTAATGTGTCGACTTTTTTTTGTGACAGGTTTGGGTGCGTTTATTTGTGATTACATTAATTAACCATATAACCATCTAATAGCTGACTCATAATCAATATAAATATACATATATCACTATTCTGCGCAGACTGTTGGATAATTTCAAGCAACACTGGTCACAATACGCTTCCTCGCATTGTTAGAGCTTTCGAATGATATCACTCTACAGACGAGACGGGCATGTCAACGTTTACTCTGAAAGGAGCGCCAGTCTGAGTAGGGTTACCCAATTGCAGCTGAGTGGACTGAGGAAGCAGAAAAAAGAAGGGTATCACTCATGTACACAACATATCGTCAGCAGCAAAATCGAAACCACGATTTCGCGATCGTGAGTGCAACACTCTGAATTTATGCCAGAAATCCTATTAATGATATGAAGGCCATTAAGAACCTCTGATAGATTTCTGTTAGAAAGGACTAGAAAAGCGGACGAATAATACAAAAGGATGAGTAGCGATGCCCAGGACAATAGCAAGGTGTAGGCATTGTTAGCGCTCACAGGTCTCAGGGTACTGTAATGCGTCGCCTCGTCCTTAGTTTCAGGAATCAAAAGAGAGTAGACATTGTGGCCCCCTATTTTATCTAGTATCTTTCTATTTTTACGCTGAGTTAGAACACTTGGAGAAGAGTGGAAGACTGTCACACAGAGCAAAGAAAAAACAAAACAAAACAAAAGCAACAAAACCCCACAGAAAACAGTATCATTTCAAAAAGAGAGACAAAAAAAATGAACTCTTAGACGTTTAAGGTTGCGGGCCGAAGTGCACCATTGCACAGCGATAGTGTGAGACTTGCAGTGGTTTGAAGTACCAAGATCTCGATGGGCTGGTTGGCACTCCGTCGGCTACGACGACAAGGGTTCCAGTTGATCAGATCAACGGAACAGCCTGCTCGTGAAATTAACGTGCAAGTGGCTGAGCACTCCACAGACACGTTTACCCTTAATGTAGTTCTCGGGGAGATTCAGCGTGACACAGAGTGTGACGAGACAAGGCTGGCTCCTTTGAAATACAGGCACAACAGAAACAGGAAGTAACAGTGAGAGAAAGTTGTGGTGAAAGAGTACAGCAGGGTTCCCCACCATTCCCTGCCGGAGCCTCGTGGAGCTTTAGGTGTTTTCGCTCAATAAACACTCACAACACCCGGTCTGGGAATCGAAACCGCGATCTTATGACCGCGAGTCCGCTGTCCTAACCACTGGGCCATTGCGCCTCCACCTCCAAGGTCTTGATGGGTATATTGAAGCAAAGTGGACCGTTGAGGAAGTTATAATTCTTATTTGGTGGTAGTGGTGGTGGTCGTGGTGGTGGTGGTGTAATAGTAGCAACAGCAGAAGTAGTAGTAGTTGCAGTAGTAGTAGTGGTGTAGGTGGTAGTAGGTGGTAGTAGCAGTAGTAGTAGTCGTAGTAGTAGTAGTAGCAGGTGTAGAAGGTAGTAGTAGTAGTAGCAGGTGTAGGTGGTAGTAATAGTAGTAGTAGTAGTAGTAGCAGTTGTCTCATTATTAATTATGCTAGTAATGATATTCTAGTAGCTTTTATCTCTGATTGATTCCATTATCATCTATTATTTTCTTAAGTGTCTCTCTCTCACTTGATACAGCATTGCTTGACATAACAATGGCATATAGTACGTGTGAGAACGTTTTGCGTGTGGATGCGTATGCCTGTGTGCGTGTGGGAGTGCGTTTGCGTTGTGGGCGCGTATTGTGTACGCCTGTAAGTCTCTCTCTCTCTCTCTCTCTCTCTCTCTCTCTCTCTTCACACATACATACACATACATATATATATACATACATACACACATATATATACACATACATGCACACACACTAATATGTACATATACGTATGCATAAACAAAGAAATATATACGTATGCATATATATATATATATATATATATATATATATATATATATATATATATATATATATATATATATATATATATATATATACATACATACATATATATAACAGTATATAGTAAATGGAAACGTAATTGGTTGGTGAGGGAAGAGAGGGCAGTAGACATGTAAAGTGTGATGCTGTAACATAAACGTTTGTATATACAAAAAAAAATCCTATACAAACAATATTCAAATACATGAAGGAGCATTTTTTTTCTCTCCTAAGCTATTAAAAAATAAAACTCTGGCGTTTGTACATATATAGTATAATGCTCTGCTATAGTTAGATCTGTGTTTGTGTGGTGGGGGAATAGATTGCAAGCTTTGGTTATAAATACGAAAGATCTGTTTTAGCTATTAATGGCATTTCGACTACAGTTAAGATAAACCTTTTTTTTATCTTTATGTAACGCCTACAAGATGAAGCTTGAAGCAATAAGAAAGCTGTGTCTGTTTTAAGACGCTGAAACAGGAAAAATATGGAAGGTAATGTATAAAATCACTTGATTAGTTGTGGTTATCTGCTAGTTTGGCTATGGTAGTTTAACTGGGAAATGTAAAATTATCATGATATCTGAAGAAGTTAGTTTAAACAAAACCGATTAAGTAGTTCCATATACTTAACTGTTATGTATTTCATCAACCCGTGGAAAAACAAGAGCAAGAGTTTTTATCCTTTATACCTCAGTGCCATTATCTTTCGAATGACTTTTTTATAACCGTCCAACATGTTCTAAGCACAGGTTATTTAAATCAAGCCGAAACTAATTTAGCACTGCGGGGTAATATCTAGATTAACATATTCTCTTCCATCGAGTATGTGACTAATTTTAGGTATTTACATACACTAATGTCACTATGTAAATAACTTTCTCCCATCGTCAATATCTATAAAAAGTGAGTAAAATGAAAGAAATATTTCAGAGGCTGGATGTCTTATGTCAAAAGCTTCAAACAGTTTGTATAGGACTAGGAGTTTTACTTTGGCATAAACGGGATTTTGAAAGAAACTTGGAAAATAAAGTCGCGCAGTGAATATAGTTTAAAAGAGTATGGTTGCAAAGCGAACTCCTAAACTACTCAGTCATTCTTGGAGTAGACCCATTATCGACGATTTTAGCTATTGGTTTCGCACCAGACTTAGCTTACTAGACGATTATCCAATACATGTTCTCTTCAGAGATACCAGGTTCGGAAGAAACAGCGTAACTCTTCACTGTTTGGAGATGTGGAATCGTCGCATCCGTTTGGGGAGTATTGTGAACACTACGAAGCGAAGTCGTGACAGAATATTTAACAAAGGACTTATCTAAAGTTACGTCGATTGGTGACCAAAAAACCTGAGTAAGTCGTGATGCTGAGTTTCGTGGGTATGTATGTAAAATTGAGGGTTCGGGGGGTTGGTATGTGTGGAATGTTGATGTGTGTGGGAGGGTGGCGAGGGAATTAACTAGTTGCCTATATTTTAACCTCTTGATTGAGCGCATATGCGTATGTATGTCGATGTATATATAGTTTGGTCAAAATGTTGTAATGTTCTTAAGATAGGAATTGTGGGAGAAAAAATGAAGTTTCTAGCGCTATCATAAATGTTGGCTCCTTAGGTAAGGCATTGTATATCTTCTGTCATGTAGACATGAGATGAGAATTTCGTTTCTGCAGTTTAGGTAGATATTGGGGTTAACAAATATTTTTAATACAATTCCTTTTTGAAAAAATTCTCTTCAGAAAAAAATCCAGGTAAACAGAAGAAAAGAGATTTTCAGCACGTGTTCACATGAAATGTACCAGGTTTCCGACGCCCCCTATCTTGATTAAAACATGCTAGGAGCTCCAACATCAGTCCTGCCAAATTCATATTTTGAGAAACCACCACAATTTCAACCAACCCATATACATATACGCCTATACACACAAACAAGTTGTTAAATGCTTAAACACCAGCGCAATTCACCTCCGAAAATCCCTCCACATGTACCAAGTAGACACACATACAAAGCCTGTAAACCCAACTTCACACATATTTTCCAACAAGGCTCTTGCTGCATGAAGACTGACACAGGAATTTTGAGTGCTAAGGTATTTGACGCTAGATAACTGGCTAGTTCAGATATCTCGCGTAATTTAGTTTGGAGTTTTTCATGATTCCCACAAACAAGATATGACACTTCTTCAGCAAAGAGACACCAGATTTATTAAATACGTGTCGTCTCTGAAGATCATATGTATTAGATAACCGTCAAGTTATCTAATGTCCGTTAGGAAACCTATTTGTAAGATCGGCTGCAATGGCTCTACAATACTGCGTACTTTGATTGATATAAGATATTAACTGTATATATATATATATATATATGTCATATGTTATTATTAAACGTATATGCGCGTACATTTGTTTTCATAATTGCTTCTATTTATATGTATATGTACATATGTATGTGTATACACACACAAATGCATACACAATCGCACAAACACACACACACACGCACACACACACACACAGACACACACACACACAGACACATGTCTTCGTGTATTTATGTGTGTGTGTGAGCAAACTGTGCATGCATATATGTTTATCTGTGTGTACGTGTCTATGTGAATAAAAAAAAGTTCAATAGATAGCGGCATATTCGTTAGTATATTCGTTCGTACATGTTCGTGCATCTGTTTATATTATATATATATATATATATATATATATATATATATATATATATATATATATATATATATATATATATATATACATATATACATGTATATGCAAGCACAATTTTGTTAGATTACATAACATTGACATCATCAGCAGTCGTCTAAAGGAAAGAGCAATCGCACCAGATGTTTAAGCATCATCCCCAGAGCAGATCTATTGCTGCAATTGATGCTATCCAGTTACTCTGGCATATATAACATATATCATTGCATCATTTTGTCAAGTGTATATCGATTACTTTCTGAGGCTCACTATGTCTTAGGGACAGGTAGATTGCTGACAAGCCAAAATCTTGAATTTTAGCTGATTTGCTTGCATCGCTACAGCATATCACTGTAATTTGCACACGCAGCGAAGCCTGGAAGCATTCTAGTAGTGTGATATTGCTGTTTCTCTGTTTACGTGTTGCGTTTGCTGTATAATAAAGCAAGCATTCTTCGTCTATTTTACACGCTAAAAACATGTAGAGAATATACATGTCTGTGCGCTAGAATGGTTGCGTGCACCATATCATCCCCAGGTATTTCTATATATATATATATATGTGCGTGTGTGTGTGTGCGTTTGTGTGTGTGCTTTTATTCTTCAATTCTTTTTCTTGCTCTAGTCATTTTACTGCTGCCATGCTGGAGCACGTCCTTTAGGCGGGTAGGTAAACACATCAACATCAGTTGTCAAGCGATGGTTGGGGGACAAACACAGACACACAAATACAAACACATACACAAACACACAAACACATATTATCTCTCTCTCTGTATACACACACACACACACACACACACACACACACACACACACATATATATGTATATGGTGTGTTGTTTGTGTGTATGCATGCATGTATGTATGTGTGTGTATATATGTATATGTATATGCAAATATATTTATATACACAGGCAAGGTGGAAGGATTGTACGCTAGCCAAAATGCTTACAGGGATTTCGACCGTTTCTAATGAAAGAATATACATACATAAATACACGCAAACACACACATATGCATGAATTTATTTTTACACCTCCATATTCATATTCATATATATACACATGGATATATATATATATATATATATATATATATATATATATATATATATATATATATATATATATATATATATATATATATATATATATATATATATATATATATATATGTACATATATATATATATAATCATTTATCCTTTACTTGTCTCAGTCGCACAACTGAGGACTTAAAGACTAGGAACTAATGCTGTAAGGCGTTTAGTCATGCAGGTTAACATACCTGCCAATCCATCGCCCTATTAATCAAGTAGAATAACATCTATAACATATACACGCAAAAAAAACAACAAAAATAAAAATAAAATCAGAGGGAAAAAAAACAAACGATCGAAAACATAAATAGAATTATCTGCAACACCATTCAATAAAATACAAATGACAAAATTCATTTAGAAATATTCTATTTCTGTAAGAAGCAAAATGACGAAATAAGATCAAAATATTTAAGATCTCAGACATACGCATTGCATCCCTAGATTTAACGTACATGAAACGTCAATGACGATCGAGCAGATCTATTATTAAAGGTGATGCAGCTGTACAAATTCTTTGTTGCCGACACATGCAGTGTCTATTCACTACAGTTGTCTTTTATTGATTTTATTGATTTTTAGCGATTGTAGAGAGTGTATTATAAATCGAATAAGCCCTGAGTGTTTCATTTTATCAACCCCGACGGTATGAGAAATAAAGACGACTGCAGTGGGATTGAATTCAGAATATAAAGGGTCGTAACTAAATGCAGCCAAGAATTCTATGTGACGTTCTCTTGCTTCTGTCGATGCAGCAAACTAATAATAATTAATACTGTTGACTATTAATGAATGGCATGGGCTATTGTTAGCGAATATTGATGCAATTAGCCTTATCTTCAATTGGTATTATCCTTTTCCTTTATTGCTGACACTCGCATTGACAAGCCAAACATGCACATTTCTCATCTAAAATGCCTTGCTCCACCAAACGTTAATTGTCGATCGCCTACTTACTCTAATGATGACTAACAGACACACATACATTTACTATGCATTCATTTCTATCTGCAGGACCGAAAAGCCGTTTAAATGTTTCGATAAGTCGGAACACCACTAGTTTTATGCTGAGTAACCCTGATAGAGAATGTGTTGTAATCGAAACTGTTGTGCGTGCAACTAAGGTCATCTTATGTTCCATCACATAAACCAAGGCTATGTGATGAAATTTACCAAATTCTTCACTCGTAGATGTGCTACAACAATACAAAGTCCATTGCTTAGAAAACCTAAAAGACATGACCCACCCCTAAGAAATAATTGTAAATGATAATTACTGTAATTAAAAAAAAAAACATTCACCTGTAATGCAAAATTTCATCCTGTACCCTACACCTTGGAGACTAGTTATTTGCACAAATTACAATAATTTCTGATAACTCTTTGTCACGATATTCCTTGTAAATTTAGTGAGATCCTCTTATCCAGTCCGATCAGCATTTATAGGTTCTTACAAGGTATTAAGCCTATCCATTTGCAGTATTCTTGCATTTGATTTAAACATTAACACGTCCAGAAAACATGATCTAACATACTATTTCGCTTTTCCGCTTTAATTCGGTCTCCCTACCATACTCATATAAGTGAAGTGAAGGAAAATTCTCTGGGTTACTGTAAACTAACAAGACCCCTGAACCGATGAATGTTACTTCACTGCTCCTTGTGTGTTCAGGAGCTAGTCTATTTTCTTACCAAAATATGGTCATAAAATGATACTGATTATCGTTCAGTACTAATAGTTAGTACTAATTTATTATTAATTAATAATAATAAATTGTTTATATGAAGCAATTTGTGTTAATATCTTCAGGCACTGAATTATATGGATTAAAAACTTTATATATTGAATGAGTAATGTTGACTTAAGCGAATTAGCGCTGCATAACAATAGTTAATGATGTTTACTATTTACTAATGCTTTTTCTCTTTTTTTTTGTGTGTATATGAATTCAATTTATTGGTTGAACAAGAAATTCTTGTGTTTTACTGTTTCCCCCGCAGTTATTTTTGGTCCCTTAAATTAGTATTTAATTCGGTATCTAAATATCTACTATCAAATTTTTAAAGATATCTAGGCTTGCCTTACCCAATGCAACCTCTCTAGTTTAAATCACAAATCTGTGATTTAATGGAGACCTGTTGGCTATTTTTACTAGATCATCACAAAGTGTTTTATGAATCCATATTTCATGGAACAGTGAACTTAGACTAGTAATTTTTTTTTAATTAGTCCTAGCCATTGCATACTCTTATGCATTGTAAAATGTTGATCTAAATTATTTAATCGAAAAATGGCAAACGAACTGTAAATGTTGCCAGCATAAATAATGATTGCACTTAATTTTTAATAATGCAACCAGCAACCAAAACTTAAATTATCTGTTTATGCATCACAAGTAACAACATTTTCAAAAGGCACCATGAAACCTGTTACTGGTTTCCGTTTTTTTTTCTTGCTTTATTTTTTCCTTAGTTGAGAGTTAAATTCTAATTGGCATTTAGATTTGAATTTTACGTTATCAATTCCTACATATTCCAATTTATGATTAATGGCACAAGAGAAGCATTACAGTTAACATTAAGTTATTTGTTTTATAGGATATTGAAGCTAACTCATATTAAATTATTTTTTCGTTGTGAGGTTTAAACATTTTTCATATATATTTTTCATTTTTGCAGTGGTGCGGGAGGAAATTTCTCAATAGGCACTTTGAAATTCGAATGAAGCCAAAATTTCGACCGCATTCGTAGGCTATTTATTCACTACTTACGTAGAAGCTCCACATTGTCAATTATTAATCATTCACACCAATAAATGGTCCCCTTTAATGTACCTTATGCATATTTAGCTGTTCTAGTTTCAAGCAATACGTAATGTCTACATGAATATAAAAGATGTAAGGAAGGTGATGAGGAACGAATTATCAAACATTCGGTTTATATAAAGATACCCGAATCAATTATTTATGATATTGCTTCTGTCTACTAATTTAGAAATGTAGTACCTTTATGTAAAGGAGTTTAAGGGTGATGAAACATGGTATGATCTGCCTCTTGATGAGCAGTTAAAGGGAATATAATTATTGATTGTGCGTTTTAATATAAACAAAAGGCTACACGGTTCAGTTTACAATCAATAAAAGTGTGACTATGGTTATAACTAGTGATTATTTTCACTGATGAAAGGCGATCTCAATTCGACAGGAATACACGTCTAAATGGCAAAAGCGACTAAACATGACAAGACATTTTGTCCGACGCTCTACCGAATCAATCAGTTCACGACCTACTCTACTGAGATAATATGAGCAATCGAAGAAACCTATGCGTATTCATATGACTTGCTAGATATAACATACAAAACACCCATAGTTTGCAACTCACCATACGACAAACCTTCTTAGTTTTCACTTTCCTCGTTTCACTGGTTTGATTGCGAGTATATTGGGTCACAAATACAAATTTCATATCTTTTTATAATTGTATCAAGCCCAGTAATTTGAGTTGTGTTCATTTAATCAGTTCTGTAAATTGTGAAATGCAAAGTGAGCATTACCATAAAAGGAAATAATTCTTTGAGGATTATATAGCGGGGCACATCCGTTCGTAGGAAGGCGTTCTGACCATGCTGGTATAATACCCCCGTATAAGGATACATACATACATACATACATACATACATACATACATATATTATGTATATATATGTATGCATATATACATGCATATATATATATATATATATATATATATATATATATATATATATATATATATATATATATACACACACGCATATGTACGTGTATGTGTATATGTGGATGCGTGTTTATGTATGTGTGTGCATGTGTGGTAATTGATGCTAAAAAGAGGTACTAATGGAGCTGGAACGTATTTATTCATAGATGTATCGATTTAGGCTGACATGTAGGTTGAATAACAGCAATAAAAACAATAACAATATTTGTGGTAGTATGAACGCCGAATAGACAGGGCTCTGCACTCTATAATTAACATGGACAGCTGATATATCACGTCTCGGTCGTAAAATATCAAAACGCACAATGAAAACTACCTCATTAAAACTACATTAGTTGAGGTGTAAAATATTAAGAGATGTTGAAGCACACGCGTACACCCACAATTGCACACATAAACAGACAAATATATACACACACACATGCACATACACACACGCACAAACACTCAGCAGGCAGACAAACATGAATTTATCCAAACTTGCGCATCACACGTGACTATACATGCGAATAATTATACATAGATGCAAAATATTTTTTCATATACATGATGTCTTGTTTATACATCAGAGAGTGTATATGACCAAACAAACAAAATTCAATAATGACGTCAACAACAATATCAGCAACAGCTGTAATGGTGCATATACTTACATATTCATGAAGAGTAATTGTACGCACATAATAGAAAATGGCTACCGTGTGTGTACTTATAGTGATATGCGTACGTGTGAATGGATGTGTTTCAACATTCATACACTGTCATGTAAATGATGCATTTTCATTGCTTGTCAATTATACCAACGAGACTCAACGAAGGATATTCTCTCTGGCAAGACAACCTGCTAGAAAAACCTCATAATATTTTATCACATATACCCAATCATCTTTAAAAGAAAAGAAAAAATATATACACGCTTTGTATCATGTAGAAAAGCGTCAATGTACACGGGAAGAAGAAGGCTTAAATTATCTTTGATATTTACGTTTGTTCAATCAAAGAGACAGAGTTCTCTCCGTTCAGATAGCCAAGGTGAAAAAACTGGTGCAAGCGATGTCTCTGAAAAGGAGGGACGCAGTTTTTTTCTTCAGTACAATGTTCATAAATTTTTCGACCACTTAGAAAGAAATGTTTGGATGGAAATGTAAATTTTCTTCTCTAGTGAAATTCTTAAAAGTTAGATGAATGCAGATGTACTCTTCCACCACAACTTTTTCTCACTCTTACTTCCTGTTTCTGTTGTGTTTGCAATTAAAAGTGTTAGCCTTGTCACACTGTGTCACGCTGAATCTCCCCGAGAACTACGTTAAGGGTACACGTGTCTTTGGAGTGCTCAGCCACTTGCACGTTAATTTCACGAGCAGACTGTTCCGTTGATCGGATCAACTGGAACCCTCGACGTCGTAAGCGACGGAGTGCCAACAACAACATACAGGTGCAGGCATGGCTGTGTGGTAAGAAACTTGCTTCCCAACCACATGGTCTCGGGTTGAGTTCCACTGCGTGGCACCTTGCACAAATGTGTTCTAGTATAATTTTGGGCCGACTTAAGCCTTGTGAGTGGATTTGGTTGTCGGAAACTGTATATACATACATACATACATACATACATACATACATGCATGCATGCATAAATACACACACACACCCACACACACAAACGCACACACATATATATATGTGTATAAATATTTATGTGTGTGTGTCCTTCTATCTGTGTTTATGCCCCACCATCGCTTGACAAGCGATGTTGGTGTGTATTAGAGACCGAAAAAGTGACCGATAGGATAACTACTAACTAGGCTTACAAAGAATAAGCTTTGGGGATCGATTTCTTCGACTAAAATCTTTTAACGTGGTTCTTCAGTATGGCCGCATTTAAATGACTGAATCAAGCCAAAGAATAAAAGATTACACACACACACACACATACACACACACACACACACACACACACACACACACACACATACATATATATATATATATATATATATATATATATATATATATATATATATATATATATATGCATAAACATTTATACATACGTAAATGCATACATACATACATACATACATACATATGTGTGTGTGTCTGTGTGTGTGTTAGAAAATAAATGTAATTTTTTGTTTTTCAGACGCGCAATTCTTACGAATATTAGAATTTGAAAATTAAATTGAAACTCAAAGCCACAGGTACCGATGCCAGCAACTGAATTTTCCAGATGGATAAGTTTCATTCTATTTTGGTATGCATAAACACCCATTACTACTGAGACGGAGATATAAATAGATGGACAGATATATAGATAGATAGAGAGAAAGAGAGGGGCGAGAGAGAGAACGAGGGGGAGATAAGTGACAGCCACACAGACAGAAAGTGTGAGAGAACATGTTAAATCTAAAAAAAAAATTAAAATATCATAACTTTAAAAGAGCGGAAGTTTTGATACTGCGTAATGTTTTTTTTTTTTTTTTTCTCTCTTTCTCTCAACGGTTGAATTTCCCTTTGGCAGAAGCGGACAGGAAAGTTTTTCAAAAGTCTAAAAATGTTGTGAAAAACAGAAAAGAAAAAGATAAAAATAGCCGATATGCTTTCTGCAATACATGTGAAAAAGATATAGTGGTGTGATTCGGAAATTCTCTTTGCAATTGTGTAGTTCCAGGTTCGAGCTGGACTTTGAGCAAAACTTTGGTTTAGTAGGTAGTTAAGTATTCTCTGGGATTTATTTACGCTGTTTCCTTTGCAGAATCCATACAATACCTTAACGAAGTAACAGCCTATTGCTTTTACAGTCAAGGCAGATGGTGTGGCTTGTCGTTATCCAAAGTGGTTGGTGCGGACAGGCCTGTACATATATATATATATATATATATATATATATATATATATATATATATATATATATATATATATATATATATTATTAAAAAATATGGCAAAAAAAATCATATATTAATTAATATCGATTAATTAACAGGAAGCTAGCACATTTAAAGAATCAAAGAGATTCAGAAACAGTATCTGCAATCTCAGGGGATTAAAGTACATTTTTATATATGACGTTGACCACTAACGTGGACATTCAATGTGCTAGAAATAGATCACATCTTGTGTCTAATAAGACCTAAATTGTTCTCAACATGAAATATAGCGTGATACCAAAACGTAAGCGGGCAAGACATTTAAAATCACCGAAAAGGAACATTCTTAAACAGGTACCGGTTTCAAATTTAACAATCTTACCGACTGTCTATTTCTCTTCAGCCTGATTTGTAATGGAACCATAATCATCAGAATGTTCGCTTTTCGGTGATTTTAAATGTATTGCCCGCTTCCGTTTTGGTATCACGCGATATTTCATGTTGAGAACAATTTAGGTCTTATTAGACACAAGATGTGATCTATTTCTAGCACATTGAATGTCCACGTCAGTGGTCAACGTCATATATAAAAATGTACTTTAATCCCCTGAGATTGCAGATACTGTTTCTGAATCTCTTTGATTCTTTAAATATGCTAGCTTCCTGGTAATTAATCGATATTAATTAATATATGATTTTTTGCCATATTTTTTAATAATATATTAACCCTTACCGAGTTCTCATACTGGATATATGCGACGCAGTAAATATTCTCTGCAGACATATTCCTGGAATTAGCGCGCGAAAACGAAGACTTTTGAATTTTACCATTAAGCTGTAATTAGCAGAACCATATACACGCGCACCTATGGCGGTGGGCAACTTTGTATGGGGTTCTGATGATTATGGTTCCATTACAAATCAGGCTGAAGAGAAATAGACAGTCGGTAAGATTGTTAAATTTTGAAACCGGTCCCTGTTTAAGAATGTTCCTTTTTCGGTGATTTTAAATGTCTTGCCCGCTTACGTTTTGGTATCACGCTATATTTCATGTTGAGAACAGTTTAGGTCTTATTAGACACAAGATGTGATCTATTTCTAGCACATTGAATGTTCACGTTAGTGGTCAACGTCATATATATATATATATATATATATATATATATATATATATATACACGTTTTTGTGCATGTGGATTAAATAGCTTTTATTTAATGAAGTTGTGTGTTACTTTAGTACACGCGTGTGTGTTCTTTTTTTTTTTCATTACTGATTATGCATGTACTTGCGTGCTTGTTTTCAAAGCCAGAATCTCATATAACGGAAGAAGTTGTATAAAGCTTGGCAACCGTACAGAATGTACTAACGTGGTTGTGAAATATCATCCATTTTTCAACATACCCATGATTTGCAATATTATGTATGTGTATCTCTCTCTCTCTCTCTTTCTCTCTCTCTCTCTCTCTCTATATATATATATATATATATATATATATATATATATGTATATGCATATATACATAAATATATGTACACACCTGCATATATATGCATGCATATATGGATACAGGACGTCAACAAACGCGAACAAAAGGAAAAACGAAAACATAAAAAAAGCATAAACATGGAAAACGAATTTTTTGTCGATCAAGGAAAGAAACAAATAGAGAAACGAGACAAAAAAATTATTTTGGGAAATATAGACAACGTGAACAATAAATGAAGAAAGGAATTTACAATTGTAGAGATAGATATTTATAATGATATTATTTGTAGGTACTTCGAAGTTACCTAACTACCAAATGAAACTCTATTACGACAAAGTGACCCCGAATGCTTATGACAGTATTACATTTTTCGGATCATAAATACTCAATATGAAGTATTATACGCGCTACACAGACTTCGCAAGATATTTTGCACCAAAAGTGTTCGAAAACATCCATATAACGATGGCTTTATTTGTAGCTGTGTAACGTGTTTGTAAAACCTAAGTGAAGCAAAACGTAATCGACTTGCCCTGTCCCCCGAAACTTCTGGCCTTGTTCCAGAATTTGAAATCAATCTAACTATAATCAATCAATCTAACTATGAAATCAATCATAATTATGCAGAAAGCAGTCTTGTTTATTAAAATTTGCGTGAACTTTACGCAAATCAGTTGCAGTGACACGTCTATTTGTACATAAAATTTACATATATGCATGTATATGTATGTTTGTGTTTGTGTGTGTGAGTAATATTCCATAGATTGTCTTTGGAAACAACCGTGTTTCGACACACATAAAAAGGCATCTGACTTCGTCATCAACGGACGAATGAGATAGCCATAAATTATCGATTTCTTAGCACTTCCAAAATTCGAATTCAACCTCTTATATTCAAACCTTTTGCATATGAAGAGAACCGTAGTGGAAAATTGGAAATATGAAAGTAAATGTATGACTTAAGATCTTGCTGAAAACATAATCAATAAACCCAACGTTGACAATACCTCAATGGAATTAGATTTCCATAATTGATAAAGAACCACAATGGAAACTTAGATAAATTTAAATTCCTTTTTCAGTAATGGCAGCAACGTTTATATTATGTCAGATCTGGACTTATTGATTGCGTTTTCAGCAATATTTATATATAATGCTTCTTAGATTTTTCTAAGTTTTCGCCATCTTTCTGTATGAATGATAGTAACTTCATTTCAAAGTGGTATATTATTTTGTGTTTAGCACGATTTATGTTGAGCTGTTTCTGATTTGAATGTTTTTCTATCATTAATGTTTTTCGAGGTTTCTCTATTCTGATACTTTGAAAACTCTCAGTTCATTCTTCACAAGAAGGTACGTCATAGATGACATTCTTATGTTCTTATGATTTCAGAACGGATTTAACTTCTGTGAGAATGAATGCTTGCCATGAATGAAACTAGAATATACCCGCGCAAATAACTTCATAACTGCTGGTGATATCTTGCAGAACGTATTTACAAATTCTTTATCTATGAAAGAATTCGCTAAACATTCCTAGCCTTAATGGTGTGAGAAGAAATAGAAACCCTGTTTTGTTTACTGGGAGGTAAGTGAATTCGAAAACCATTCTTATAAGAGTTAATACTTTTCCTTCATTAGAAAAGTAATCATTATTATCAGCATTTTATTATCTTTGTTATTTATCACTTGTAAAACGCTCGAAAGATTTATTTTCTTGGGAGAGATTTACTCGTAGATAAACCTTGGTATTCATTCATAGACATGTTTAAGAATACCAGAGAAGTTCATAGTTCAAGATAATGTTCAACGATATCAAAAACGTCCAGTGATTGCAATCAAATTTGTACAGTAGTATTAAGATTAAAAAAGAAAACATTTTTATATCATTAACGAAATATTTTGTATTATCAAAAATGTGCAAGACACATTACACTGGTCAAATTCGAACTTTTTGCTGTCCTGTGAACTAAAGAAAGAGAACTTTATATTGCTTTTAATGCAGATTTCGAATCTGATTTTAGAATTTATCTGGCATAGTTTTTATGTGACAGAGTAATTAAATTATACAATAAATGTACTATATTATTGCAAAAATAAGGCTGACAATTATAATTGGTCGACAGAATTGATGAAAAATTTTGTCCCACAAATAAAAGTAGGTGAACGTAATAGCATTTTATCTTCAGAATTCAAGTATGCTTTCAGATTTTTCTATAAGACATAGTTTTTCTGTGATAGCATATGTACATTGTTAAACAATTGTATTACATGAATTCAAAAATCAGGCTGATATTACAAGGGAACATACCGTTAAGCGATGTCTGCAATGCGCATAAAGCGAAAATTTGCATTGCATGCACTCGTGCAGTATCCAAGTACTGTTGGCTGGTATAGTTATGTTGTTCAGCTGTTGTTGAGTGTAGAATAAATTTGGTTATTATTTGAGTCTATCGTCGTTATCGCCCGACCAACTGCTTTCAGCAAGGTGGGGCAGGAGATTTCCCTCTGTCTTGTGGGTATGAAGAAATAGCTTCTGTGGAGGACGAGCCTTAAACGATTGAGGGTAGACATATTTCTGTTCAGACAAGCTGTCATTGGCTTTTGCAAAAGTGAAGGTGGTGGCGGGAGTGCCCCTGAGCGGGAAATTTGCGAAAAGGTTGATGATTATAGGAAAAAGTTTAAGAAGATGGAAGTACTATAAATATGCGTTTGTTGATAGGAAAGCAACAGTTAGGCAAGGGCTTATGCTCTTGATGGTCAGAAAATCCTTGATTATTGGGATGATTTCTTTGCAGGCTCTCTTGTATACTGTGTATACTTTTTATCTTATCTCTCCATACCCTTTCGTTCTCCCCATAAAGAAGTATTATAAACGTGGATGTACTGTTAGAACAAACTATACTGCGGTAGTTACCATGAAAGAAATTCTGATATTGTATTCTGGAGCAAAATGCACTCTTGTTTATATCCCGAGCGAGGAAACAAATCCCCGCCACCTCCAGCTTGAAGACAACCAGGTCACGTGATTTCGACCTTCCTTAGTTTTGTTAATGATGAAGCGGGTTTAAATATGGCATCGGTATTAATACTGACTCTGTCGCTAATAAATATTTTTGATATAAATTCCCACAAAAATGTATAAACTAACTATGTAATAACCCTCATCGCTGATGCGTTTCTTCTTGCTTATTACGTTCTGAATCTGCCTTACCTGTCGGGGTCAATAAAATAGGTACCGATGGAGCACTTCAGTGGGTGCAATCGTCTAGCTCTCCTCTCAAAATTTCGAACCTCGTGGCTTTAGTAGAAAGGACGATTACTATTGTTATTATTAAGGCAGCGAGATGACGGAGTTATTAGCAAGTCGGACAAGATGCTTCTTGCTTCTTACTTTTCTGAGTTGAAAATCCGTATTTGGTCAACGAAGCTTTGTATCTTCTCAGGGTTGATAAAATAGTAGCAGTTGAGTACAGGGATTGATGCTCTCGACGAACGACATCCCATTGAAATTCTGGTCTTTGTTTTTTTTCCTGTCGTCATCCCATCATCATCATCGTCGTCGTCGTCGTCGTCGTCGTCATCATCATCATCATCATCATCATCATCATCAAAACTATAATTGCAGTTTATTATACACCAATACAGTTTTAAAATTGTATGCATGTGGTAGTATGTTTGTTCGTTTATAAATGTATAGTCACGTGGGATGTAATATTTGTGTATCGGATAGTGTTTATAAACATGTTTTTAACTGAGAATGAAAATCCATAGATCAAAATATATATTCGATCTCAAACAGGAAAAAAAAAAAATTCATGTACAGCAATGTCACGGAACTAACTTCTGAAATTAAAAAAAGAATTAGTAAACATAACTTTTTTAATAACTAACTGTGTTTAATTATAATTCCTAAATCAATGATGCTTGTATAGATTTTGTAGAATACCTGTTTCTGACTATATGTGTGTGTGTGTGTGTGCGTGCGTATGCATATATATATATATATATATATATATATATATATATATATATATATATGTATGTGTGTGTGTGTGTGTGTGTGTGTGTGTGTATGTGTGTATGATTTTATAATTACACAGCCACCTCTTGGACGCTGTTAGTATACCTATAATGGTTAATCATACAATTTTCATGATGTTACCAACTTGTGTTTGGGTGTGTAAACTTACCGAGTGAAACGATATGCATTAGCGATTATCCAACGGAAAGTTTTATATCATGTAAAGTAGGAGTATTTTTTACCCTAATTGTTGTATTTATCATCTGAAATTAGTGTTTTTGTAATGTGTAAAATGTAATCTTCTATTTTCAATTGTATACACCACGAGGCATGTTATTGATATTGTTTTTGTAGATGGTTTTCATGTGTTATTGTTGAAGTTACAATTTTAGTGACTGCGCTAATGGTATTGCCATTTATTTTGTTGTTGCTTCTACTCGACTATGCGATAAAGTAGCTGTAAATTCGTCACCGAATACTTGTTCATCTCTCCCACTCTTTTTTCCTTCCTTTTCTTTTTTTATCTTGATATATCTCCATATGCATAGACAAAAAGACATACATGCACACACACACGCATACATACATACATACATATGCACATCTCATATGCTCTCAAACACATGTATATGTATGCGTATATATATAGATGTATATAAATACATACATACCCCACATACGCATATGCATATTTAGCTGAATGTGTATTCCTATTTAAACATTTCATGTACCCATGTACGTGCTTGTTAGAAACGCAATTTGTAGTAAAAAAAAATACATAAATAACGAAATTCTAAAAGAAAAAGGGAAAATGCTCGCAAAGTGTGCTTCCCATTTTAACAGCCATTTTTCTGCGTGTGTCTATAGATTTTACACGCATTTTGAAAACTGTATTGTTACATAAATATATTCATTCTGATGATAGCTTTTCCAGTATGAATAGGCTGTTGCATTTCAGTATTTTTTAAAAGAAAAATAAAACATTCCAGAAAAAAATTTGTATCTAGGTGCCTCTAAGTCGCAGATATGCCAAAATATTTATGATGCTTGTTTAGAATTTTTAGAAGACATAATTCATATTTTTAGCAACTAAACCTTCACTTTTGTAAACTACATCTTTGAGGCATCATGTTAACAAATAGAGGCCATCAGACCGTGTGGAGCTATTGATAACATGTATAGATTACTTTACATGATAAAAGAGAAAACTAGGCGCATTCAATATGTGGCTCACATACTGACTGGTCCAGTTAACTGACCGATTGATCAGGAGTTGAAATTCATTCCCTTGAACGATTATGTGACTTTTAATGACCACAAACCTGCTTTTGTATCATGTTAAACGACAGTTACTTATGAATTTCGCTGTGCCGAGTCAGAGGAGCCTTGTGGGCACAGTTATTTACTCAAGTGAATATTCAGTTTCTCAAACTCTTTCATAATCAGTTCTCTCTCTGATGATTCTTGATTACTACATAACGTGCAAGCATATATGTTAGACACCCACAATATAACAATACACATACACATACATATGCGCACGCGCACCGTTTCTTTATTAACGATAGAAAGAATGTGCAAATCATAAGGTAAAGCTTTAATTTGTTTAGGGTATGCAGTCCGTAACTACTCATAGTTTAGAACAAGCGTACACTTAGACATGTAGAGGCGCAATGGCCCAGTGGTTAGGGCAGCGGACTCGCGGTCATAGGATCGCAGTTTCGATTCCCAGCCCGGGCGTTGTGAGTGTTTATTGAGCGAAAACACCTAAAGCTCCACGAGGCTCCGGCAGGGGATGGTGGCGAACCCTGCTGTACTCTATCACCACAACTTTCTCTCACTCTTACTTCCTGTTTCTGTTGTGCCTGTAATTCAAAGGGTCAGCCTTGTCACACTGTGTCACGCTGAATATCCCCGAGAACTACGTTAAGGGTACACGTGTCTGTGGAGTGCTCAGCCACTTGCACGTTAATTTCACGAGCAGGCTGTTATGTTGATCGGTTCAACTGGAACCCTTGTCGTCGTAAGCGACGGAGTGCCAACAAAAACATTGTTTCTTGATATTAGAAATAAAGACACTAGGTATCATGCAATCCATTCTTTCATTGCGCTTCTGTGTTCAAATCCCACCAAGGGTGACCTTGCGTTTCATCGTTTACGGCATATAAAATGACAACCATTTTCTTGAAATGGCTGTCCATATGCCATTTAAATTCGAACAATTTATTTTACGTTGTTCTTCCGTTTACAATACAGTTCTGAAGATTACATTCTGTCCTCAATGAAACGATTTTCATTTAACTTTTTATTATGCTTCTGCCTTTACATTGATCTTCTGTTCCATTAAAGACATATACCTGTTCAACTTACTCCTATTAAACCCTTACTTTTTCATCTCCCGTTTTGATTTATATCGTTTCTATGTTTTTAACTCTTCACATTTAAAGTTCAGCTTCTTATTGACATTTTGCTATCTATCAGATTAATTTCTTTTTTCATGTCGTCTTCAAATATAATTCAGCTTTAATTCCTCTACTACTATTCATTTTCTGAGTTCAAATCCCGCCGAGAGTGACTTTTCGTTTCATCGTTTCTGTGCAGATAATATAAGAACCAACAAAGGAATATATTCTTCCTCAAAATATTTGTCCTTTTGCCATTTGAGTCCGAAGACTATATTTAACATTGTTCTTGTTTCTGACATTTGGAGTCTACTTTCTACCTCATTCAACACTGTTTTGTTTCACGACTTTTGCATATTGTTTATCCTTTTTCTTATAAAGCTCTGGCTTCTTACTGACATTTCGCAACTATTCAGAATAATTCTTTTCCATGCCATCTTGAAAAATAATTCAGCTTGTTGTCCTTTTCTATCTACTTCTCAGTAAACAGTATCTATCATAGACAGAACACAAGCAAACTCTACATAGAAAACAATCAGACTCTAAAATATTATAGAAATCAAACAACCTTAGATCACTTCCTTAGAGGGAAGAGATAGAGCAATTAGTTTAATAATTATTCTGATGACAATAGAGAGGCGGACATTCAGTCTTGGGCTACAAACTGGTCGCCTTCCGTAAAATATAAAAAGAACTTTTTCCTGCCTATCTTACTTCGATACCAAAAAATCCATGATCTTCCGTCTCAATAAACCACTATTGTCCCTGAAAGTTGTTTGCTTTTATATTTAATACGGTTTGCTTGAAGCTAACTTTCTTCCTACACCTCGATTCCTGGATCCTACATATATATACAAATAAATATTTTGAATGGAAAGAGTTGGCCCTTTCACAGGGATGTATTCTATTCAAGCTTACACAGGTTTAGCTACATATCGATTAATACACTTGGAATTCATTAATTTGTGTTAGCTTTAGTGTTAAAATTTATGAAGTTACGGTAGACGTTTTAGATGATCTTAGACAAAAGTGGTGGGCAGGCCAATCATAAGGTAGAAGAAAAATGCCTATAAATAGTAGTTTCAGATTTCGCTTTCTGATTTCAAGTACAGATGAAGTCAAGTTTACTTTTATCACTTTCAGCTACTGAACCAACGTTAACGACTAACTCATCTCTGCTCGAAATTGCTGTTCTTGTGGCTAAATTAAAATGAATGGTAGGTCAGTGGGTTATCAAAGAATATGTTCTACCATATTCTAAATCTTTACATTTTGAGTTCAAATCCTGCAGAAATCTAATTAGCCTATCCACTTTTCGTATTCTTTAAAATAATGCCAGTGAAGTAGTCGAAGGTAGCGACTAACTTCCACTCCTTAAAACTACTGATCTTGTGCCTAAATAAGAAATAGAAATAATTGGCTGATGTATTCTGGGATGCACCTATAAAGAACAGAAAAACAGGATGCTCATCGTCATAAAGGTTTTCCTCTTAGACCTGTTCCAGTGTGACCGACGCAGATCTAAAAAACGAGAAATTGTAAATAACATTGTTTATTTGCAAGTTTTGGAACTACATACCAACTATTGATTTCTAAGAATCTGATATAGCAAAGGCGAACATAATAAAAGTTCAAATGTTATTCACTAGTAGCAGCAATAGTAGTAGTTTCCATTTGAGAAGAAAAATAAATTAATGACATGGTGTTAACAAACAGGTGATTAATAAGGCTGATGTTGTAAGAACAATGATTTAATCTTCTGCTAAATATATAATGAATACATAATTGAATAGCACAAGATGAGTAAGAATAAAAGGAAGAATGCGACTCCTTTGTTTCTTCACTCTTTGCTATTAGGTGGCCCATGGCAGATTTCATACGAATATTTATATGCATACACGTTTCTTTTCCTATACACTCACATATATGGATATGTTATTCGTTATTCGTCTACATATACATATACACACATGCTTATGTCTACATATATGCGTACATACATACAAGCATCCATATGTATATATATATATATATATATATATATATATATATATATATATATATATATATATATATATATACAGACATACATATATGTGTATATATATATATCTACACATATCTGTATACATATATGTACACATTTATATACATACATACATACATACATACATACATACATATGTAAGTATGTATTATGTATGCATATCTACAAAGGGAATGAGAGTGTTAAAGAAAGAGAATGCGAACTCAAGTTTTGTTCTACGTCGATCAGCTTCAAGGTTCGGTTATATCCAGGTGCGTGTATGTGTGAATGCATGTTTAACATGGTATCTCATGTAAATGAAGGCATGAATATTCAATGGAGCTCGACAGTTCATGTTAGTGTCTACGAGCATCATTTTACAGATATTAATGTATTAATATGTAATCTCTTAGTATTTTGTAACCTTACTTTCTGTTGTATCTATACGAATAACGTGGATTACTGAGATTATTGAACGAATAGTAGTGGCGTGTGGTAGGTGTTACGACGGACAAAGGAACATTGACGTCAGTGATGCGCATCACATTATATAGAATTGCATGGCTAAGAGAACCTCTACGTTGTAACTCCAGCTGTTAAAAGTAACAGTTACATGTTGATGGCATTAAAAATGTTTGCATTGAATAGTGTGATACAGAATGTGATGTACGTGAAAAAGAGACTATTTTAACATTTGACCGTGGATTACAATTATCAGTGTTGAATGCGGTCTAAACAAAGCCTACATTCGCTTCTGTACCACACAGTAATATAAATAGTGGTAGCACTGTTGAAAACCTGAGTGTTTTCGTTGCTGAGTGTTTAAGAAAAGGAGTCGTAGGAAAAGTTGTCCATTTTCAAGTGTAGGAAAACTGTTGTTAGGTTTGAAACAAAGTGCTGTAAATTAATGTCAGTCTGATAAAAACCGCTGAACAAAAGTATTCAGTGCTCACACTTCATTGTTTGATATATAGCGATGTAATGCAGGGTTATGGCAGTTTAGAGTTTCAGTAAATATACAATATTCTAACTTTCCAAGGCGGCGAACTGGCAGAAACGTTAGAACGCCGGGCGAAATGTTTCGTGGTATTTCGTCTGCCGTTACGTTCTGAGTTTAAATTCCGCCGAGGTCGACTTTGCCTTTCATCCTTGCGGGGTCGATTAAATAAGTACCAGTTACGCCCTGGGTTCGATGTAATCGACTTAATCCGTTTGTCTGTTCTTTTTTTGTCCCCTCTATGTTTAGCCCCTTGCGGGCAATAAAGAAATAAATATTTTGACTTCACCGGGTAAGCTAGAAACCTCGGTTAAAGCATATGTTTCCCTCAATGTAATAAGGAAGAGAAAATCAATCCGATTCATTCCAGTATCTTTACTTTTCATTCGAAATCGGTTACACATTTTTCTAACCAAATAGAGAAATAGTAGCTTTTAACTATTTACACTATACATAAATTTGGATAGAACCAAATCGGTTTCTCTTAACCAATATATGCCCCCCCCCCCCAAAAAAAATCTCACTGTATTTTAGATTAAACGTTATGGTAAGCTTTCAGAATCTGGAACAGAAAGACCGTATGCAACTGTTAGTTACGGGTGTAGACTACCTGCTGAACTTTTCGTATACTCAGTCAGATGCTTCCCGGCGAGTTCATATCAAAAGAAGTAATGAGCAGGTTTGGCGTTACGAAGACGCAACCAGGGGTATATGTGGGTTAATATGTACAATGGTAGCAGGATGGCAACTTGTATTAATTATCTTATTGACAGAGTACATTGTAACTTAATTACCCTTTTTTCTGCCTTTCAACGTGGGAGTAAAAATGTGTATTTATCAAAATACCACCCTAGTAAATCTTACTTCATTATTTATGAACAGAAAAAGATAAAGATGTGCAATGCTTCTGTTGCTTAAAACACGTCACTTCCACCTGCGCTCTTATGTAAATAACTGTTGAGAAATTTAGTCCTGCCCAACTTTGTGATAATAATATGCATTGTTCTACAAGTAACTATTCTTTTCTACTCTAGGCATAAGGCCCGAAATTTTTGGAGAGTGGGGCCAGTCGACTGGTACTTAAGTTATCGACCCCAAAAGGATGAAAAGCAAAATCGACCTCGGCAGAATTTGAACTCAGAACGCAAAGACAGACGAAATACCGCTTAGCATTTCGCCCGGCGTGCTAACGTTTCTTATTTCTTTATTTCCCACAATGGGCTACACACAGAGGGGACAAACAAGGACAGACAATCAGATTAAGTTGATCATATCGACCCTAGTGCGTAACTGGTACTTATTTAATCGACCCCGTAAGGATGAAAGGCAAAGTCGACCTCGACGGAATTTGAACTCAGAACGTAGAGGCAGACGAAATACCGCTAAGCATTTCGCCTGGCGTGCTAACGTTTCTGCCAGCTCACCGCCTTGTTCTACAAGTAACTATTCTCTCTTTCGTCGTTGAAGAAGTGGTAAACATGCAGAAAATATCAAACCAATATCCATTTCTAGATGACAGAGAACGAAAATATGAGGTTTAACAGTAGTATCTACTTTTCGTATTGAGTCTCAAAATGTGGTTTTATGAACTCCCTCAAAGATCTCTGTTCATAAATGTGTTAAGGTCAAGAGAGATACAGCGTGGGGGGTTGCGGTGGTGAGTGGAAAGAACTGTGTATATCAATATACATACCATTAAGTTTATACGAGTTTAATGTTTACATAAGATTTCATTTATTACACGCATACATAGACAAAAGTAACACAAGCATAACGAAACGCACGTGAGCAGAAACATGAACACATACAATAAGAGAGGGGGAAAGAGAGAGAAAGAAAGAGACAGACGCGTGTATAAACAATACATACAAACACACACTCACACAAATATATATACACATGGATATATATATATATATATATATATATATATATATATATATATATATATATATATATATGTATGTATATATATATATATATATATATATATATATGTATATATATATATATATATATATATATATATATATATATATATATATATATATGTATATATATCCATGTATATATATACGTACAGATCTATATACGTGTACGTGTGTATGCGTGTATTTAGGTATTTATGTGTGTGAGAGAGATTATATATGTATGCAAGTATGCGTCTAGAAATATGTGTTTGTGTTCGTTTGTACGTGTTTGTATTCATATAAAGTGACTTGAATAGGCAATGTATTATAATTTATCTATATAAAACTAATAAAGTCAAGTTCAATAACAATATTTCCTAATTTCCACAGCAAATATTTACTAAGTCGATTAACGTCGCACTGAAATGGTTTATTATGTTTTTAGATAACATTTCACATCATCTCAACCATAATGTTTGATGATATTATTTTAAAGTGATATGTACAAACTACTTCTTTGGGGTTTGTTTAATTTTTCTTTCTTTCATATTTTGTTTTTATTTTGCTTTTCACAAACTCATCTATTATCATATTAAACGGACAGTGGCACTCGAGAGAAATATCTTTAACCTCTAGTAAATTATATATTGGTTTTTATACCAAATCAAGCATGATCAAGTACACGAACGATCAAATACCTTATACGTGTCATTTTAACGTCCGACGTAGTCTATCTAGGACTACATTATGTAATATGCCCTTTATTTTTAAGATGGTGAGGAATACTTTTGAAACAATTTTGGAATATTACACAGAGATTAAATATATCAAACAGATGTTTTCTCATTCAGACATTGTTTGTATTTTAAGCATAAAGTTGGCACTTATTTGATGCTAGCTACGATGAAACATGTTCCCCCGATGACCATTCCATCTTTTATTCAAACACGATTGCATTAATTATTATTATTATCATTATTATTATTATTATTATTATTATTATTATTATTATTATTATTATTATTATCATTATTATTATTATTATTATTATTATTATTATTATTATTATTATTATTATTATTATTATTATTATTATTATCATTATTATTATTATTATTATTATTGAGGTTTCAGAGAAATCCCGGACAGTGGCGCTCCTCGATTATCCCTAGAGGCCTTCCTGTATCAGGAGGGCCACATCTCTATCATCCTCTCCGTCATTTTTTTGTTTTTAGTTTTCTACGCTATGCATATGTCCCTTCTTTTTCAATGTACACTGTGTATACTTAACTTCTTTCTTTCTTCCCTTTTTTTCTTTTTATCATTTCATTATATGTAAACCCCCGCACTTTAAGCCTGTTTTTGTATTGTCATCCTCATCTTTCGCCCTTGCGGCAAATAAAATCACCATCATCATCATCATCATTATTATTATTATTATTATTATTATTATTATTATTATTATTATTATTATTATTATCATCATTATCATTATTATTATTATTATTATTATTATTATTATTATTATTACAATTATTTTTATTGTTCTTGTTGATGCTGTTGTTGTTGTTATTCTTGTTGTTTGAATTCCAATGTATGTCAGTCTATTGTCTTGATGTTGATCTTAGGGTGCCTATGGCAACGGCGACAATTTTACAAGCGCTACTCCAGAATTAACCGTTCTCTTACTAAGAAAATCTTCTTTGAAATCATTTCTTTTCTATTTGTTCCTTTCTGCTTTACAATTTACTTTTTATTTTATCTAATACTGTTATATTTATTTCATATTTTGATATCCTATCACTTTTACTTGTATTTATTACATTGGCAGTCTTCACAGCGAAGTCCCACAGGATCTTACACCAGTCATTTTCTATTATATCTTCTGACTGATGTTGGTACCAAATTTTCTGCATGTTGTATTCTTTCAGTATTCTTCCTTTCTTTACCTGTCATATCATGTACCCTATTCAATTTGTATCCTTCCTCTATTCGCACAGTAAATAATTCATGATGTCACCTACACCCACATTCCCTATGCTGCTACGTTCTGTCAATTTTTGATTTATTAAGGGTTGCTCTTAGCATTTGTCTTTCGAAAACTCCATGTGAAATGTTTTCCTTTCATCTCCCTTTATTCGTCAAACATACACTTAAGTCAATGTTTCCTTTCCTGCTACATCTTCTATTTGTTTGATAAATGTGTATTCAACTTCATTTCTTTTCCGTTGTCTATCTTCACCTCTTCCTCTCTGTTTTTCTCTTTTCATTTACTCTGCGCCTCCATATTTAGTATTGATATTCTTAGCTAAATACGTGGGTGTGCTTGTGTGATTGTATGTGCTGTGTATGTATGTATGTATGTATATATATATATATATATATATATATATATATATATATATATATATATATATATATATATATATATATATATATATATATATTTGTAGATGTATATGTAATATCATACAACCTATTTCTAGATTAATTAGCCAGAATTGTGCGTTACATATATATATATATATATATATATATATATATATATATATATATATATATATATATATATATGGTAGAAACAATTGATACGGAAAATATCTATCAATTGTTTCTTCTATACTCAACGTGCACTGTAGACTTCATAACGTAGAACAAGAGACGATTGTGCAACTACCGTGGATAACGCCAGGTAACCATAAGCAATAACCGTGCTTTGACGGCATACTACTAGAGACATACACAAAACGCAGTTTAAATTAAATGCTAATGCTGCAAAAGCTGTGTAAGGCAGCTTCTTCCTGAGTGGGAGCCATGCTGGATGTCAGGGAGTAAGTCATTATTTTTAAGGAACGCAACCAGATACTTAATGACAAAGCGTCCCATGATTTTCCTGACATCGGAGGTTAGAGAGACAAGTCTATACTTTTTAGCATCTGCTCTGCGACCTGTATTATAAATAGGGTATATTATGCCTTCCGTTAACTTTTTGGGAAATCTCCCAGTTGCGAAGAAGCTTTAGAAGAGAATCTGAAGTCTTGTTAGTGCTCCTTTGCATTTCATTAGGACGATTGGTGGCAATAAATGATACCACACAAAATATCGTTTATGGGTTTAAATAACATCTATGTAGGGAGAGTAGGATACTGACGCTTCGGAACTCACTATTTCTTCGAGTAAAATTATTTTTTGTACAGATCTGAAATAGTATTGAGAATACTTATGTCCACAGCATACGAACTTACTCATATATATAGGAAGTGTTCAAATGATGTCCATACAGTTGAAAGTGTTACTGGAGGGAATAATAGATTCTTGTTTTGTAAGTTCTTCCAGATAACTGTTTACGTATTTTATTAAAAATTTTCTTCTTCAAGAAATGTGCGATGCTGTTCTAACAAATCAACACTAAACGTTTATAAAAGTTCAATGAAATAACTTTTAACCAATGAAAAAAAAAATAAAATAAAATAAACAAAACATTATTTTCATTTCATTTACATTTAAATTTGAGTGGAAAAGTAATGTCATCCTTTATTGTATTCGTATAATTAATAATGAAATTGTAATGAATTTGACAAGAAGATGATCTATCAGAATTTTTAAATGCTTCATTAAAATTAATTTGCATAATTCTGTTATCCGACATGTTTCATATGAAATTTTATGTAGTATGTCGATTTTCTGGTTTCCTATAAAACTGTAGCAAATGTTCTAAAGCACTTTCTATTGAAATTTATTGACGACATGAAGTCGTTTATCTACGAATAAGAATGCTAAAAACGAAAACATTATCTAAATGTCGAAAGGATTATGTTTATATCAGTATTTATTTTCCACAGCTGTTTCCATTAGAAGTTATTGTAAATAGTTGATATGATAATTGTTTCCTACATTTTACTAAAAAGTCATTTTGTATATATCTATATACATTTTTGTATGCTAAATATGAACTTGGTTACTCAATTATGTACACTTGTTTTGTATTATTAATTCATAATTCTGTAAAATATATCGTCTTTAAATACTTGCATTCTTCATATAGTTACTATTGTTGGTGTAATTCACGGAGCTTATACTGTAACAGATGTTGTTTTTAACGTCGATATCGACTATAATTGAACAGACATACACTGAACAGCAAAAAGAACGCGATTTCTACAAATGTCATTTTTATATGGTAAATTCTGAAAATTTATTTTGGGGATGTAAGTGTAAATATTCCAAGACATGCTGGTTTATGGCTGAGACCCAAACTGCACGTAACTTTTCAACTTTGAAACGATACGCCAAAACGCAGCTCCTTTGAATGCTGTGGGTGGCAGTCGCAAACAGTTGTCATGAAAACTGAAATGCACGTACATCTCGTGGGGGTTATGAGCATAAAAGTCAACTTGGACCGCGTTCTTGGCATTCGTAGTTTTGGCGCATCAGCTATGACCCGATTATCAGCAGCGCAGGGAGAACAAGCTATCAGCCGATTGGAAGCAGCGCATCCGTGCCAGGTTTTTTGCGAAAGCTTACAATGTCCATGTCAGCACCATCTTTTGCCTGCAACAGCGATACAACAACACCAACAGCACTGCAGAACGTGGCCGCAGAGGGCGCCCCCGGGTGACTACGCCCATGCAGGACCGCTTCATCAACCTGCAACATCTCCGTGATTGCTTCAGAACGGCCAGCGTGACAGCTCGCGAGACCATTGGCACTGAACAGCGACCCATCAGCAACGAGGCGGCACGACGTCGACTGGCCACCAACAACCTGCGTTGCCATCGTCCAGCTCGAGAGCCTGTCCTCACTGACCACCACCGTCTGGCACGACTATAGTGGGCTACACAGCACTGACATTGGCGGCATCAACAATGGAGGTCAATAGTCTTCTCTGATGAGAACCAGTAATGCGTTAACACTTCGCATAGCAGAGTGAGGGTGTGGCGTAGGAGGGATGAACGCTACAGAGACGCATGTGTCATGGAGAGAGACGTGTGGGGTGGCCAAAGCATCATGGTTTGGGATGCTATAGGCCTGAATCAGAGAACTGTGTTCCAAAATGTTGGTTCAGGCAGAAGGATTGGCATCACAGTGCAGCGCTGCGTTGGCCAGATCCTAAGACCTCACATCGTGGCCTTCTTCGCGCGTTACCATAGCCATGCGTTCCAGCAGGTCAATGTTCTCTCCCACACGGCCAGGGTCAACATGGACTTCCTGCGTCAACACAACATCAGAACCATGCCGTGGCCATCTCTCAGCCCAGATCTGAACACATCTGAACACTTGTGGGATGAAATCCAGAGACGGCTGAGCCAGGTGGTCCCAAGGTCGATAACTCTTGTAGAACTAGAGGCAGCTTCCCTCAGGGTGTGGGCACAGGTGCCAATAGCTTTTGTGAATCGCCTCATGCACTCCATGAACCGACGGTTTATGGTCGTTTTGAACAGCCAGAGAGAGAATACACAGCATTGAACATTTCACAACCTACAATCTCGATGTGCTGGATCCGCCCACTACTAGAACACATGACAACAATGCATAGACTATGGTCAAAGTGCATTCAAGAAATCGAATTTATCAGATTTATCAAAATTCATCTATGACATAATGAAATTAAAACATATTTCACAGTCACACACGTCTCGAGTTTCTTTTGCACTTCAGTGTATAATCAAAAGCGTTTCAGACGTAAATATCCTGCAGTTTTATAACATTATGCGCTTTGGGTCCTCCGCAAAAGATATACTGGGCAATGTAGGCCTATATTTACTAAAAGCCATCTTCTTACATATTTTTGTTTTAACTTTGGAAAGCTTTTAAATACGACTGGGTCTGATTTGAGAGAATTTATCTACTGATTCTACATATCTGGAGGCTGTATACGATCTTTCTTTTAATTTGGTAACAACGATTGTTGGTATTACTGGCGGTAATGTTAATTAATCAGACTATAATTTTTTAATGTTACTGAAGAATCGAAAACTCGTTTAAGCTACTACAACGGAATTGCCTTTTACGATGCCTACCAGAAATCTGTTAGCTTTGGCACAGCCTCAAACCCGTGCCGTGTGTTAGTGCACTGAGTCGTATACGACTTCTATTAGGAAGCAGACATCTCAGAAATGTATTGCCGGTTGTACAGCACGATAGCAGTGGCCAGCAATGCCTACCTTGCTTTGAGCAACTATAGTAGAGATGAGTAGAATGTGTCCTTAAATCATTTCCTCCGATTTTGTACTTATGCCATAATAGTTTTGGGGTCATAAAAAAAGGTCTGGTGAATGTACCGTACCATTAAAACAATATTGAAGCTCTTTGTCCCGGTTTTGGCTTCACAGAGAAGAATATAATCCTTGTTGTCTTTGAAATACTTGATTGCTGGGTGTTTTGAAGCTTGTTACAAGTAATCCAAGGCTTGTTCTTTGCGTATAAGAAAATGCTCCTTACTGGAAGCAACACAGAACCCGCCTCACCATCCAGACACGTGAAGATACTGACCTTCTTGAGTTACGTGCTCTTGTTGGAATAAAACATCAGGTGGCGTCCTCCGTCATACGTAGATGGCCATGTTTGCAATCTTCTTGCATTGAGAAACATCGATTTCTGCAGCAGAATATGTGCGTGTGTTTGCATGAGTATGTATGTACCCAAACACCTATCATAAAAGAAAAGTGTGTGATATCGGAGAAACAATGACTATACAGGATAACAAAAACAACCTATGAACACATTGTATTTATTGTATTTCATGTTGTTCGTATTAGATATATTAATATGCGTATATATTGGGTGAGTTGAATAAAAAATAACCTCTTATTGCCTTAACGGCTTCATGTTGATGACAACTGCGACGAACTCATATGAATCAGATTGCAAATATTGGCAATTATGCTACCCATTGACGTAAAAGAATTGCAAACTGAGTAGAAAAAGAGAAATAAAAAAGGAAGTAAAAAGGAATGCCACCGCTTAACAACTCTTCACACAGCACATTCCTTTTTTTATGATTACACTTGTTAAACTTCCATTTAATGTATGCCAAATTTTGTGTCCTGTTTCGATGAAAATATGATACGTTTATTCACTAACGTTACTAATGTTTTTAGAGGCAAGTAAATACGTTATCAAAGTCCATTGTTCACACATCGATTAAATAATTGATCTTTTCTTTGTAGTTTAACTAACACCCGCCTCGAATCCATTATCTATTTTATCTATTTTATCATATAACCTACTGCATTTTCCGTTTTTCTATCCATTTCATCATCCGTGTTTAATTGTTTTACTAAATTTATAGATGAGCAGTAATTTACACAAGGATATGTTTTAAAGCAAGGTATAAAAGTTTCTTTTCATTTACATATTCATATACATCTAAAATACTTCAACACCACCAGCTTTTTTTTTATCTAGATTATAATTTCACATCTTTACCAATAATAATTGCTGCCTTGGTTTTGCGTGTAAATGCTTAAGTGAGAATCTGAATAAACTAAGGCTTCCAGATAAAGATTTCAACCAGCTGACACGCATATCACAAATACAATTTATAAGTGGAACAGTTAAGATATGCATGACTTTTCTTAAGTTTAAAATGTGATATTGCTTTTGTTATCTACATTCCAAAGATGGAACTTTGTATGTTTGTTAGAAATCAGTTCCTTCCCCACAGGAATAATTTAGATAATTAAAACTGAAGAACATACATACGTACATACATACATAAATACATACATATATGCATACATAAAGACATACATACGTACAAACATCTATACATACGTACATACATACACACTTACATAAATACAAACATACATGCATGCAGACATACATAAATACACACAATGAATTGACACGGATTACATAGATACACATGTATGTATTATTATATTTCATCCGTACACA
>NC_142937.1:84031396-84033896 GCF_046866305.1 Octopus bimaculoides | reverse complement strand
GGTCAGAATTGCACATATTGTCAGCCATCAAGAAACATGCTTAACTGGTTATGGTGAAACAACTGACAAGCAAATCTGTGGTATTGAGCAGAATATTTGCTGTAGCCCATTTTTATACCAATACAAAACAACGTACATTTTTAGGATTATTCAGTAGTCTTTATTTTCATCACTTGCTTTCAATGCACTACCGAGCGCAGCTCTGTGTGCCTTGGGTGTGTGCTGTGGTTTGTTGTGATGCTCTTATGGTTACTGTATTGAAAGTGTTTTACGTAGGATGAGTGCAGTACCTAGTAGTGCTATTTTCTGTATGTTATATATACTTGCTAGTCCTGGTGTTTTTGTTATGTATTTCTCTGAATATTCTTTTTATCATACCTAATGATAAAATACCTTATGATAGGAATTGTTTCTGTTTTTAGACTCCACATTCGAGTTACCTTATTTTCAGGTCTTTGTAGTACATCGGACAAAATGCTTTGCCGCATTTCCTCCGGCTTTACGTTCTGAAACCAATTTCAGTTGAGGTCGGCTTCGCCTTTCATCATTTCGAGTTCGATAAAATAAGTACCAGTTGAGTTCTGGGATGAATGTAATCGTCTTACGCCTTCCGATGAAATTGCTGGCCTTGTGCCAAAGTTTGAAATCAATAATAAGAGATTTGTTAAGGTGCCAGCTGGCCGATTCGTTAGCCCGCCGTGCAAACTACTTGGCAGCATTTCGTCCGTTCCGAGCTCAAATACCACCAATGTCGAGTTTTTGCCTTTCGTCCCTTCCTGGGTCGATAAAATGGGTACCAGTTGAACACTGAAGTCGATGTAATCTATTCGCTCCACCAGAATTGCTGATTGAAAAAAAAAATTAATTTAAAACTAATAGTAGGTAATCTGATGAGGTAATAAGGTATTCAGGTGATGAGGCGGTAATGTTGGCTATGGTTAAAGTATTAACAGTAGCAGAAGATGAGGAATGATACTAATGGTGAAGATGATGATGGTAATTGTAGAGATGTTGCTATTTCTGTTGAGGATGACGGTAGAGAAATAAAATAAATGTTGTTCATGACAGTTGCAGCAGCAGCAGTAGCAGAATAAAGGAAAAATAAGCAGTAGCAGTAGCAGTAGTGGTGGTGGTGGTTGTGATGGCGGTGGTAGTAGTAGTAGTAGTAGTAGTAGTAGTAGTAGTAGTAGTGGAAACGGTAGTTTCAGAGCCTGTTAATTTTCTAGAGTGACTTCATTTTGTTAATTGCCGTCTTATTCCGGATGGGTCAGTCGGCTTTTCAGCTGATCGCCATTTAAGACACGCACCACTAACGCTATTTCACATCGCCCAACCTTCTCTGTGTTCAAGAAATAAAACAGTCAATCCAATCATTAACTCGAATGAGAAAGTGTCGACTTCTAAAATCCAAACTCACTTCAAAGAAATCTTTCTGTCGAAACAATATAAATAAAATAAATAAAATAAATAAATAAATAAATTCATGAATGAAATCAAATATTTTCTTTTCTTTTTTATTTTTCATTAGACGAGTTGAGTTTTTAAACGTAAAATGAAAACAAATAGTCAAACACTTTCGCGAGAAATCAATATTTTACTAAACTCAACAGCAGAACCTTTTCGTAACTTGAGAATCTTTTCATCAAATTGGCTTGATACATTCAGATAGAAAATTTAGTATTTAATCTTTACAAAGTATTCAGTGTTGGACCTAGTCACACTTGAGCGATATCTATTTATAAGCTGTTTATAGGTGCCGTTGTATAATGCGATAACACTATATACCGGGCTAGATACATTCCTCTAATACGTAATCTCTTATAAACTTCTAAGACCAAATAATTGGCAGGATATATTAAGACCCTTACTGGATTAAACATCAAATCTCCCGCAATTTAGTCTCTTAACATATGATCTAGAAAGAAAGAACGATTAAGATACCACAACGCTTCAGAAAAGAACCGAAGATTTCCATTAAAATATGTCTCAGGTTTTGCTTTTAAATCTGTCCACAATAAATCTTGATATTTCAAGTTAATTCTGTTTGCAGAATTCAATCTGCAAATGAAATTACACACAGACGTGCACCGCATGAAAGCCATGGTATGATCGGTGCTATCACACCAAGCAGATTTCCTAAAATCTGATGCTATGTATAATTATTGGATGTGTCATCTATTACACCTACGCTGCTTATAAATGCTGATACTCATTAAAAGGTTACATGATACAACTGCTATAATCAGGAAACTTACTCTAATACAGACAAACACGTCGATGATTATTGAAAACCAGATGTGATACCAATAACTTGATATAAAAGTATATCGCCTAATTACTTTTCTAGAATGGATAACTAGTAACATACCACGGAAAAAAAAAAATAATAACCTTGTAAATTAATCTAAGGTGGTTTTAAGCCCAATCATGTCACCTAATTAACCGGTGACTAATTAAATCACAACAATTTAATTGTCAATGTTGCACATTGTCACCTATT
>NC_142937.1:83978896-84026396 GCF_046866305.1 Octopus bimaculoides | reverse complement strand
TAATTAATTGCTTTTCTGCAACCATATATTCGGCAGTTACATTTGCATTCTTCTTAATTTATTTCTTTAATAGTAAGGTTTTGTTATTGCACCGATCTACAAAAAATCATGCGCTCCTCAGCAATTACTGACATCTTTTTATATCCAGTTGTCCTTTCATTAACTTGTTTCAGTTATAGCTCAGATGCAGATTTCTCTTGCCACGTTTCAGTATGATAGCCTCTAGTCGTAATATCAGGCTTGCATTTAGTTTCCGTTTTAGAATCTATGCTGTTCTTCATACAATATTTAATTACGCTGTTGTAATTTTTTTCCCTCTAGAAAAAAACAGATTTTTATTCCATCTTTGTTCTTGTAGCTAAATATTAAAAAAAAAAATTTCTTTAATATTTACTTGATAATTTTATATTTAATTCTTTATTGCCCACAAGGGGCTAACCATTGAGGGGTCAAACAAGGACAGACAAAGGGACTAAGTCGATTACATCGACCCCAGTGCGTAACTGGTATTCATTTAATCGACCCCGATATGATGAAAGGCAAAGTCGACCTCGGCGGAATTTGAACTCAGTATGTAGCGGCAGATGGAGTTAAACGCTGGTGTTATTCAAATTATTTTACTTCCGACACATGTTTCGAAGATATCATTGGTATTATTCCAAAGGAATAAAATGGTGTAAAACAATGTAATCTTCTCTTCGGGGAAATGAAGAAATAAAACTCGTCAATGAGACAGGTAAAAAAAGAACTCAGTTCATCACTATACATATCCATCATATTCTGTTAAAATGTCTTATTGACGAGTTTTATTTCTTCATTTCCCTGAAGAGAGGATTACATTGTTTTACACCATGTTATTCCTTTGGAATAATACCAATGATATCTTCGAAACATGTGTCGGATGTAAAAGAATTTGAATAACCCCTGCGTTTAACTCCATTTATATATATATATATATATATATATATATATATATATATATATATATATATATATATCATCGTGAAATTACGAGGTATTTGTAAATCAACGTTTTTAATCTAATGAGTTATATGTTTTTTTTCTTCTTATTAACTATTGCTTTAATATATTCATGCATTGTATTTTCTAGTATATCTCGTTAAAGTGGCGAAAGAGTATGATTGAAATAGTTTTATTGAAATACAGATGGTGTGCTTTTGTAAAAACTATCCCGTGTATTTGTATCGTTCGCATTGCTTGACATTCTTTTCTTAAACGTTACACATGTATCTGCTTAATACTATAGTTGCCTTAACCATGAATTGTCCTAACCCGATTCACTGTCAAATAATTTCTGCTTGTCAACAACTTCCATGTTCAGATAACTTCTATAGTCTTCTCCTAAGGCTTTGCTGGTTAATAACAAATCTTTACAACCGAATGCATTTTTGCGGTATCTCGCTTTTTCTTCAGCGTCTGATTAATGCTTTTTAAAGTTGATTATTAATACCCCGTGGTCTTATTGTAATTAATTCTTTATTGAGTAGTGAGCCAGGTTGGAAGTCTGGTGTTTCTAACGGTTTGATGTTTCGTGAGTCTTGGATATTAAGACCTTTGTTTTCTCTCACAGAGCCTAGAATTGCTCAAATATTACATTCTTTATTATTAGATCTTATTTTTTCGTCAATCTCGTCTGTCCTCATCCTTCTCTGTCCAAAGTCCTTTTGTTCTTCTACTTGTTTTGCTGTAGGCTGTGAATTGATATCAATAATGCTTCTGTTCTGTTTTTCGTAAAGTTATTTTCTGATAAAGTCAAACACTTTTCACAAAATATCGTTTTCACTTTAATAAAAATGGAACGATTCTGATATAAATATCTCTGCTTCAAAATTTCTTCATTATTTCATGTCGTTTCCGTCAAAAACATGGCATGCAGTATTTCTTCCGGCTCTTTATGTTTCTAAGTTCAAATCTCGCCGTGGTCAATTTTATCTTTTATATTTCCAGCCACGATGCGTGCGGCTTCCCAGCGGGACTTCGTTCAATTGTTTGGAACAGAAGTCGAGTCGAAGACGTTCTGCTGAGGATCTTGGTTAGGAGTGTAGACTTCTGCGAAAATGTAGTTAGAGCTTTTGAAATAAGGGATGTGATGGCTGATTATTGAGGAGAATGCCGCCGCAGTTTATTTCCACGTCTCAGACTTATTCGGAGAACTCTTGTCATATGACTGCTGCAACTTTCAGCAGAACTGGGGGATTCCCAGTCTTACAAAGTGAGGTGAGGTGGTGCTGCTGAGATAGGGCCCAAATAATGGGGTTCATCTTGAAAATTTGAGGGCTGTAACTCTGCTAAATGCTGAGTTGGTGGTTTTGCTGAAGCTGGCGCTTGTCGTCGACAGGCCGCTTGCTGAGGTAGACAAATGCGCCATCCCAAACAAATCGGAGTTGCTTACATACTTCTGTAAATCCCCAGTCTTCTTCGATCTCTATTGTCCTACACGTATTTGCGGTCATTGTTGCCATTTTTATTATTATTATTATTATTATTATTATTATTATTATTATTATTATTATTATTATTATCATTATTATTATTATTATTATTATTATTATTGGGTGAGGGAGCAGTTCATGCCATCAAAGTGACACTGGGGTAAAATATATGAAGCCCAGTATACCCATCACAACTACCCGTCTGATAAGGGTACAAAAGGCTCATGCATCGTAACCATATGTGCGTGACATGGTGATCTTACATCAAGATAAACAGCGCATGACCTTTTAGGTGGGGCCCAGTTAGAATTTACTTCAAGTCGAGTAGCCCATCCTGCTCAAAAGGTTCCTGAATAAGGGTTGTTTAAGGATGATGAACAAAACACACATGTTCCCAGAGGTGAATTATCCAAACCCGAAAGAATTCCTCTCAGCACATGGTTATGATGGTTCCCCACTACTTCTGCTCGTGATCAGAGATGCACATATCGTCAGACACTGAGGGACATGCGCAACTGGTTAAGGCCAAACAACTGATAAGCGAATCTGTGGTATTGAGCAGAATATTTACTGTAGTCCATCTTTTATACCAAGACACAACAATGTACATGATAACACTTCTAATCAATTAAGATAATAAACCATGAGAGCCACTGCCTCGTACTGCATCCGAGCATTAGATACACATATCGTCAGCCACGATGGGACATGCTCAACTGGTTAAGGTCAAACAACTGACAAGGAAATCTGTGGTATTGAGCAGAATATTTGCTGTAGCCCATCTTTTATACCAAGAAAAAACAATATACATGATAACACTTCTAGTCAATTAAGATCAGAAGCCATGAGATCCACTGCTTGGTACTGCTTTATTGTTATTATTATTATTATTATTATTATTATTATTATTATTATTATTATTATTATTATCATTATTATTATTATCATTAAGGCGGTGAGCTGGCACAATCGTTAGTACGCGGGGCGAATTGCTTAGCGGTAATTCATCCATCTTTATGTTGTGTGTTCAAATTCCGCTGAAGTCGACTTTGCTTTCATCCTTTCAGGGTCGACAAATTAAGTCCCAGAGAAACACTGGGGTCGATTTAATCGACAAGTCCCCTACCCTCAATGATTTTAGGCCTTATGCCTATAGTAGAAAAGATTACCATGATCATGATTATGATCATGATCATCACCATCATCATCATCACCGTCATCGTCACCACCACCACCACCACCACCACCACCATTACCATCCCATCCCCTCCTCCTCCTTCTCATTATCATCATTATAACCATCGCTATTATCAACATCACCACCGCAATCACCACTACCGCCACCTCCCCCAATGCCACCACCACCACCACCACTACCACTACCACAACTTCCGTCAACACCACCACCATCAAAACCACCACCACCGCCACCACCATCATTGACTGGTTCATTAGAATGCTGGAAGGTAACGGAATTGTCGACAACATGGAAACAATTGAGCATAGATGTGATTAACTTTCTGTATGCGAAAGCCGTTCAAATGAGAATGAAGAATGCATATTCTGACAGATTCAAGCAAATTTTAATAACTCATCTGAGGAGTAATAATACAACGTGTGCTACCAAATCATTGGCTGTACTAGCCATAAATTTTAGCTTTATGGCATTGGAACGGAATGTAACATATTCAGATACTATAGACTGCAATACTAGATGTCACCGAGACAACCAGCGTACAGTACACAATAAATTTGACACTCAAAACAATACATTTCTGGATAGGTGGGTGATAAAGGACTAATGAGATTCAAACATCAAAATAAAGAACCAGTTATTAATGTTGCCCGCCAACTTTCTGATGTAAAAGCATTGGAGAATGCCTCCTACGTAACAAATTGTTTACATCCACAGTTAGAGATTTCTCACAAGATATTGAACGAGATTTCGGGCAACTAAAGCGTAATCTCCAAACAACAGCAAGAGTAGATATACTGTGGTCTGGCAGTAAATCTTCCGGTTAACAATCGAAAAGAATATTAACGTTGGTTTTTCTCTGTCGGTAGTTATACTTACTCTTTTACTTGTTTCGGTCATTTGACTGTGGCCATGCTGGGGCAATACCTTTAGTCGAGCAAATCGACCCCAGGACTTATTCTTTGTAAGCCCAGTACTTATTCTATCGGTTTCTTTTGCCGAACCGCTAAGTTACGGGGACGTAAACACACTGGCATCGGTTGTCAAGCGAAGTTGGTGGGGCATAGACACACAAACATACACACACATCTATCTATCTATCTATCTATCTATCTATCTATCTATCTATCTATCTATATACGACGGGCTTCTATCAGTTTTCGTCTACCAAATCCACTCACAAGGCTTTGGTCAACCCGAGGCTATAGTAGAAGACACTCGCCCAAGGTGCCACGTAGTGGGACAGAACCCGGAACCATGTGGTTTGTAAGCAAGCTACTTACCACACAGCCACTACTACGCATGATAAAAGTTTCACCATATTTCGTTGAAGGAGCTGATTTTGAACTCCCAGTCTCCAAGTCAGAACGGCTGCCATGCAGTATTTCGTCTTACATCAGAACATTTCTGCCAATATGGTACCGTGGAGGGTTTTTTTTTTGTTTAGCCTATTTTCTACGAATTTCGAAAAGATGAAATGCAAAAGCTAAGTTGAACTCAGCGGGAAAAGAATCGGATCAAATACACAAGGTACTCAACAATCTAATATCAGTAAAAAAAACGTGATTTTGTCGATGTTTTTTTCCGCAGACTGTGCGCTTCATATATTAACAAATGTTCCTTTAACCTAGATGAAAAAATTCGACATCAGTTTGTCAATAAAAATAACAGCATTTGGGAAATCAGGTGATTAGTGCTTTCGGAAAATACATAATAGAAGTTGCATATGCAAAGGACACTGTAGAGGTTGTGCTATCTATCTATCTATCTATCTATCTATCTATCTATCTATCTATCTATCTATCTATCTATCTATCTGTGTATGTATGTGTGTGTGTGTATCAATTCATATGTACCTGTGTGTGCTCGCGTGTATGTGTATAAGTATATATGTATTGATGTAAACATTACCGATGTCGCATACTTAAAGAAGAAGAAAATGAAGAAGAAGAAGAAGAAGAAGAAGAAGAAGAAGAAGAAGAAGAAGAAGAAGAAGAAGAAGAAGAAGAAGAAGAAGAAGAAGAAGAAGAAGAAGAAGAAGAAGAAGAAGAAGAAGAAGAAGACGTGTGTGTATTTGCGTGTGCGTATGTGTGTATTGAATGTTTCTGTGATTTACATATACGGGATTGTGTTGGTCTTTCCATATCTGCAGAGTTATTCTAACGCAATAGCGTATCATTATTGTGAAGAATATGATAGAAATATAATAAATCACATAAAATATGCAAAATCAAGACTAGATAGACATAGGTAGTCAGTAAATATAAAGAGCGATGCAGTGAATACAATAAAAAATGTAGGTGGATTAGAGTGCAATGCAGACATCGAAAGTCAGCATTATGTATTGTGTGAATAAATTAAATATAGAGGCTTGACATGAAATGATTTCCGGATTTAGCATTTTGAAAACCTTTTTATAAAGACAAGGTGACAGAGAAGAGAGAAGACGCGCAGCTTTGTTTATGGGTTTATGGAACGGTAGCAAACCTACAAGGCGCAGGAGGGGCTGTGTGGTAGGTAGCTTGCTTATCAACCACATGGTTCTGGGATTTAATTGATTTAAGGGTATCGCAAAAGGCTTGGTTGGGGACCCAACCCTCGGAGTTCTTTTACAGGAGATAGAAAAACTGAAGGACCGCTGCAGTGAGTGTGGGTATCTGAGAAGAGAGTATGTTAAATATGGTACCTGCATGTATGTGTCCATGCGTATATGGTACCTGCGTGTGTGTGTCCATGCGTATATGGTACCTGCGTGTGTGTGTGTCCATGCGTGTATGCTCATTTTCGTGTCGATCGCCCAATTACTGCAGAATTTATCCCGAGATAACATGTCTTATAGACTTACTACGATAAAATCGCTATAGATATAAAGAGAGATAAAGAGAGAGAAAGAGAGAGAAAGTGGGGTGGAAAGCTCGTCCCAGCAGCGGCCTGTGGGGGCACGAGAGACATTTAGACATTTTGGAGTTGATAAACGTTGTCTCTAAAATACTAAAATCAGATTTAAACGTTCACTGATGTTGTGAGTCGCTTCCCGGTTAATTGAATGCCCGGTATAAGCAACCGAGGAACGATTTAATTAAGGTAGCCATGTATTCAGCATAGGTAATATATACATAATGTCGACAGGCCACTAACTACATTGTATGTCCACTATATACCCTATATACACAATAAGCTGCGAAAGGTCGCAATACATCTAACGATCTCGCTCAGACCACTGCTGGAGTGAAATGTCCCCTCTTTCTCTCGCTGTTCTTGCGTCTCTCCTTCTCTTTTTCTCTATGTCTTCATCTCTCTCTCTCTCCCATCCTCTCTTTGTCTTTCTCTCTCTCCCATCCTCTCTTTGTCTTTCTCTCTTCCCTCTCTGTCTCTGTTTCTGTGTATTATGTCAAGGCAAATACTGCAGTAACTAACTAGTCGAGCAGTGTGAATTACTTACGTAGGCTGTTTTAACTAAATACTGTCTCATTTGCATAAACTGAAGGCACACACACACACACACACACACACACACACACACACACACACACACACACACACACACTCACTAAAACACACACACACACACACTCACACACATATACACAAACACACACAAGTTATTTACATGTATGTAAATATATCTGTGTATACACATACATATGTATTTATATCTATGTATGTATGTTTGTATAAATTTATGTATGCATCTCTCTCTCTATATATATATGTGTGTGTCTGTGTGTGTATGTGTGTGTGTGTGTATGTATGTGTGTGTGTATGTGTGTGTATGCAAATACATATTCATAACTTCTCTCAGTATATTTCAAATACGACCTCAAATTCATTTCGCAGATTGGAAGACTTAAAATTCATAGAATATATTCTATATCATACGTTTACATTTGAATAGAAATATACACCCACCAACATTTACCCACGTATGTGTGTGTATGTGTGCGTGTGTGCGTGTGTGTGCGTATGTGTGTGTGTGTGCTTGTGTGTGTGTGTGTGTGTGTGTGTGTGTGTGTGTGTTTATCCTCATTGTGTATGCTAGGCTAATTCGCAAATCTAATTACTTTAAGCCTTTTAGTAAAATGCAATGCAAAGCTCCTCTTACAACACACAATGCAACGAAATGTTTGTTATTATTCTCAAACATGAGCATCAATCTGTAATAATATTAACAACCTCAGTGATGATGAACACAATAAGTAATAATAGTGATGATGATGATGATGATGATGATGAAAATAATGAGAACACGACTTGTAAATGATTGGTCCTCCTAAAACTTTATTACTCAGATTCTGTCCTCACTTTCCCTACGATATATCATTGTTACTCACAAATAACAGCCATTGTAAATCGACCAACTAGCTGTTTCTTGAGGTATTCGTGAGTGAATTGAGAGAAAGAAAAGCTACAAGAACGTAAATAACGGTAGCAATAATAACAAGAGCAGTCAGAGCGCAAACCTCTGCCAAGGCAACACCAACGTCCTCTCAACGATTAGCTGGAGATGATTCTTAAAATGAGAATATCTGTTATAAACTCGACTGCTCTCACAAACGAGAATTTAAAAAATGAACCCGACTGCCCTCAAAAATTAAGTAAAAAAACCGAAAAAAATAATCTAGAGTCCTTGTGCAGATCGATCCCAAAATGTAATGAGTTTGTTCCAGGCACGAGGCCAAAGATCCCTGAAAGTTTCATCCGAATCCATCCAGCGGTTCTTGAGATATCTTGTCCAAGTACAAACACACAAACAAACAAACCCGACTGAAACGCCACCTTCACCTTCGCCAAGGTGGAGGTAATAACAATAATAATAACGACAACGATGTGGATGATGATAATGATGATGATGGCGACGATGATGGTTATGGTGGCTTTAATAAGGATAACAAAACTTATAAACCTCTTATTTATTTTTCTATTCTCCGTTAAAGAATTAATAATTATACTATTTTTTTTGTGTTCACAGAGAGGTGTTATATTTAAGTGGGTGGCGAGCAGCATACTGCGATAACATTCAGCTTTTGTATCTCGTTGCTCAATGAGCTTAAGTCAGTTAGGAAGCCAACATCTGCAACAGCTAACGTTAGGAAAAAATGCCCAAGACTGTCTATTATCAATAACATTCGAACAGTGATAATTAATTCATCTGTATAATTAAAATGGTGCTAGACTAGCAGAATCAGTAGATTCGTGTTTTCTAATGGCAAGTGGGTTAGTAAAATTGGCAGGGTTTCAGGCAAAATATCTTGCGAATAACTAGCACATTCATAATATTTTTTTTCTCCATGTTGTACGGCCCTCTATTAGAAAATATATCGATAGATTTTTAACACAAACTATATTTAAAGAGAAATTTAAATAAGTTGTTTTTCATATAATATATTTTCCTGGACAGAGAAACATAGATCAGTATATTTGGTTTTAAATCTGTGCTAGGAGTTTATCAGTGACCGAATACTAAATTTTATAGTCGACTCAGAGTGTTCATAGACACTAATACAAACGGGTTTGGTTAAAGAGAAAGACGGATTTGTACATGTGTGTTATTTCGAGTGACAACTCACTGGCTGATTAACAATATTTTGTGCCTACATTGTATGACGGAAGTTGTATGATAATAATAATAATGATGATGATGATGATGATGATAATAATAATAATAATAATAATAATAATAATAATAATAATAATAATAACAGCAACAACAACAACAACACCAACAACAAAGGTAATAATAATACTCTTTTACTTGTTTCAGTCAATTGACTGCGACCATGCTGGAGCACTGCCTTTAGTCGAGAAAATCGAACCCAGGACATTTTCCTTGTAAGCCTAGTACTTATTCAATCGGACTCTTTTACTGAACCGCTAATGTTACGAGGACGTAAACACACCAGCATCGGTTGTTAAGTGATATTGGGGAGACAGACACAGACACAAAAACATATACACGCACACACACACACACACACACACACACACACACACACACACACACACACACACATATATATATATATATATACGTATATACGACGGGATTCTTTCAGATTCCATCTACCAAATCCACTCACAAGGCTTTGGTTGGCCCGAGGCTATTGTAGAAGACACTTGCCCAAGGTGCCTCACAGTGGGACTGAATCCGGAACCATGTGGTTGGCAAGCTACTTACCACACAGTCGCTCCAGTGCCTGTAATAATAATAATAATAATAATAATAATAATAATAATAATAATAATTAAGGTGCCTAAATGCAATATAAAATGAAAAATGCAATTATCACTAATAGGTGCAGAGTAGCCTCTACATAGCTAGAAACAGGAGTCAAAACTCCTTATAGCCACAGAAAACACACACACACACACACACACACACACACACACACACACACACACACACACACACACACACACACATATATATATATATATATATATATATATATATATATATATATATATACATATTTTCAATGATTTTATTCAACTACATTAATGAATAGTATTTTCAAAATAGCGTCCGCCATTAGTGATACAAGGTCAGATGGACGCGATACAATTGACTTCACGTTTCCATCAATTTCAGCGCATTCATTCATGAAATTTTTGCAAATCTTCTTGTCCATCCCCACGCATTGAAGTTTGTGTATTAAAGTGCGCACAAATTTAGAGTGACTTGTAGATATATGGCATCTACTTCTAGCGTATTGGCGTTGGTCCTCCAGTGCCCTTAATCATAATTATATTTTTATAATTATATTTTTATAATTATATACTTATATATATATATATATATATATATATATATATATATATATATATATATATATATATATATATATATATATATATATATATATATATATATATATATAAATTTATTTATGAGGGTAGAAATTGATATTAATCAATTTGAACCAGTGGTCTAGCATATTAAAAAAAATTCGAAGATTAAAATTATATTACATACAAAAATAAGAGGGATGACCATCAAAAGTGGACTCCCACATGCTAGAAATAGATGCCGAATCATCTAACCACGAAAAAAATATATGTCTTGCCCTTTTACAGTCTGTTGTGTCGCTGAATTTTTACTGAGAACATATATATTTTCGTGGTTAGATGATTCCGCATCTATTTCTAGCATGTGGGAGTCCACTTTTGCTGGTCATCCCTCTTATTTTTGTATATATATATATATATATATATATATATATATATATACATATATATATGGAAGTAGTATTAGTGTGTACTAGTGTAACCAATATATTTTTGCTATGAACTATTCTGGCATCACGTCTATAATATATTGCCGAACAGCTTTCATATCTAATGGGTATATCACTGATTGGTAACTGTAATATTTTCACTATTCTGAGAAAATCATATTCCGTATATGCTTTACCTTCCAATGTGAAAGTATCTTGCTAGAATGTCTCTTCTTATTCTCTTCCCTGACTGATCTTCATTATTCTGCTAATCCGTTACCGAGGATATTCCGTTTTTTTGTTTTACACCATGCTTCTTAATATGCTTCTTACAAAAACGAATTACGTTCATCTTTCAAAGCATGCTGAATGCTTTTTTTAACTTATGCATACGCACACACACACACACACACATACACATACACATACACTCACACACACATATATATATATGTGTGTGTGCATGTATGTATGCCTATGTGAATTTTATATTCATGTATATATATATATATATATATATATATATATATACATATACGTGCATATGTATGCATAGATGCATATGTACATACATAGACACATGTAAGCACGTACATAAATGCAGACATACATACATTCATGCCTGCATATGCACACACACACACACGTACACACACACACTTGCTTATATATATGTATTTATATAAATGTCTATGTGTGTGTGTGTGTATGTGCGCGGCTACGTGATTGTAATGTATATCTATAGACATACAGGCACGTACATAATAACAGATATGTAAGGACATATATGTCTGCATATATATATATATATATATATATATATATATATATATACATATATATAATAATACAACCTCTTTGTTCTTACTATCTCTATTACATAAAATTCGCTGTCATATGATATTTTGAAGTCCATTGATATTTTTGTCCTTTATAGTTGCATGAGGTCACGATCAAAGGGACATGAATATAATACTTTCATTTGAGGTATTCCCATCTTATATGACAGAGAATGTTTGAGAAGTCATAAATGTAATTATTCCCTTTAAGGCATAGTACACAGCCTTTAGAAATGTCTATGGACTGGATTATATCTATGATGCCAAAAGATTCTTAATTTCATTTCATTCATCTCTTATCACAATGCTATCGGTTTTCGAGAAGTTCTATATAGACTATTGAATTCCCCGTATCATAGGAAGGGTGAATTAAAAATAAACTCATTCAGGTTTATTACTGAATATTGATACCTAACTTATCGATTACATCACAGAGGAAATCAACGTGGATTTCTGAAGTTGGAACTGTGTAACTGAATATAATGAAATGAGTTAGCCTTTCTACCAACTCAAATTTAATTAAAATATCTCTGCCATGACTCTTAATTGTTATCATTATAATTGCATATATATGTATCTATTTTCTTCAGAGGATTTTGCCAGCTTTGTTGATTTAACTATTGTTCCATTGGGCTTTCACTTTTTCTCAGATAACGAAGATGAGTTCACCTATTTAGTTTTCTCTTTTTGGTTATTTGTAAAGCTCATTCATGCATCATTTTAGATCAGCAAATTTCTAAACTGCACTTTCGTTGCTTTTCATCACATATTTTAGTATACATGATCTGAAACCATAAGCCATAAAAATGTATTTTAAAATCATGTTGAATATATATAAATTAATCACAAATTTTTTAAAATTTTAAATCTTTTAATGTTGTATATCTAATTACATTTTAGTTCTCTATTTATTATTTTTCTTTGATAGAAGGCGTGGAAAAGATTATTCACAATTCTTTGACTTCTTCACATTGCTACTTCTGATCAAAATAGAAATTAGTCAACAACTAATTATGAGATATTAATTAACCGCATTACATCAATTTATATGACGTTTGTATAATGATAACGTGAGTAACCGCTATACAAAGTACGCAATATGATTTTTCTACAGGTGTATATTTTCTGAAGCGAAAAACCAGTTTGAAATGTCATCTAAATATTGCAGTTTTGTTTGCAATTGTAATTAATTCGACCTGACACCGATTTCATGCTCCATTTCAGTTAGAAGATGAATTTATATATTTTTTGAATATTAAAGAATTATGTACAGGTAATATGTCATAGAATTTTTAGTAAAATACTAGAAAGCCTTCTGGCGGATTATTTTATAAATATGCAAAGTTTTATAAACTAACATTCTGCCGAAGAATATATATGATACTTGTAGAGACAGAGAATTCATACGAATTGTAATACATTCTGAATCCCCTTTGATTTCATTATAATCGGAGAACCTCTGCTAATGGTTCACTCTGCCCTCTACCAATGGTTACCTTTCATAGTGCCAAGACACTCTTAAAAGTCATTAGCCATCATGTCAAATATTGTTATGACCTTTGAAGCCACGCTCTCAATAAACGGAGTCATATAGACAGGAGAAGACAATGTTAATGCAAGCAACCTCTCGCTAGGCAGACAATATTTCAACGTGATGTAACAGGTTGAAGCGTATGACCAATGGGACAATAATAAAATCAACAAAGCTGGCAAAGCCTCTGGTCTGAGGCAAATACAAGGAAACATTCGAAAGTGAAATGTAGAAATGGGCCGACTAACCACAACATAAATTCTAAAATTTCAAAGGAATCTTTAGGTGTATTATGTATTTCCACCGAATTCTGACGCTGGCGCGTTCACCCAAGAAGCATATATGCACGGTCATTAAGATACAAGCATCCTATTGAAAAATTCGACTGATGTTTAACAATTACCTATTTTCATGATATGATATGATATATATATATATATAAGAACGGTTATTCGTAGTTTAGACTGATTTTACCTGTGCATCCGAAAACTTATTCCTTCAGGATTTGGGATGCGATTGTATAGGTGAAAGAATGACTCTCAGGCGGAGAATAACACTACTACATAGGAAAGAGATCCGTTTCCCATGATCTAGACACATATGATTAAGCGAACGGGAACGTGAAACTCTGAGTAACAGCTTTTGTTATATTTCTGCTGCTTTTACATACGTAGACTATTGGCGATTTTTCCTCATTCTGACTTCTTTCTCTTTGGACTTTCCTGTTTTCCCTGTTTCCGACGAAGAGCTATGCTCGAAATGTAAAACAACTCTCTTCTTTCCCAAGTGTCATATTAATACATTGCTTGTGTTCGTGTTTGTGCAACACTATGCCTCATTAGTAACACTAAGAAAATGAGCTTTTCTAAATAAACATTGCTGTCTTTCTGCCATTCTCCTTATCTACCGAGCAATCTAGATTTCATCCTCTTGTGTTGATGCAAAACATGCATTTTGAACCTCCAGTAACATTACTAGAAGATCGTTGCAATCACGCAGCTGCAAAAATAAAAATAAACTAAAAGAAATGAAAAAGGTAAAGGAAAAAGTGCATCCACAAAGCTTCTGATGTAGCAATATCAACAACATTGAATCAACACAATAATTCAAATATGAGACAATCAGGGGGCATATACTTGAAACGCATGTATCTGCTGTGGTGATTCTAAAACTGCTTTGTCTACCGCCTATGGTGACTTCAGCTCGTCAAAGCTACTTTCTCTCGAGCCAACATCATTAAAGCTTATTCACACATTTTTTTCCATGATCAAAGGCCTGGATAGAGAACACGAGAAGAATTTCAAAGGCCAACTGAAAGCTACATTTTGGATCAATAAGATCGCCTCTACGAAAGTGGATGGTTTTGGTGCACACCACTCAATTGACAATCTCACTGTTGGAAGGTATTGATAGAATGAAAACCAATTGGTAAAATGAACTTGAAGCTGAGCCTTCGAGATAAGCGAAAAAAGAGGCATACACATCCATCTTGCTTTCCAGCATAAAATACACATTTTCTTTTTTTTTATGGCAAACATTTGAGTGTAGTCAAAGAAAACCTAATACTGAAAAAACATCATGTAGGTGTCGTCAGATTCAATACACTACCATTGTCAAAATGTAAGTATCTAAGTAGGCGACACTGTCCTTTTTTATCTTTGCTCATCATGATTGTATGGATGCGTCAATGGCATTCGCAGACAATTGATATGGAGGCCGTTGAGATGATTCACCCCAAAACAGCTAGTCTACTGCTGCAGGGAAAAATTTCGACAGCTAAATATTTCCAGTCTGCAGACAGTATGTAAAAGAAGGAAGGCCGCGAGCTGGCAGAAACGTTTGCACGCCGGGCGAATTGCTTAGCGGTATTTCGTCTGACGTTACGTTCTGAGTTCAAATTCCGCCGAGGTCGACTTTGCTTTTCATCCTTTCGGGGTCGATAAATTAAGTACCAGTTACGCACTGGGGTCGATGTAATCCATTTAACCCCTTTGTCTGTCCTTGTTTGTCCCCTCTATGTTTAGCCCCTTGTTGGCATAAAGAAATAAGAGACGTTTGCACGCCGGGCGAACTGCTTAGCGGTATTTCGTCTGTCTTTACGTTCTGAGTTCAAATTCCGCCGAGGTCGACTTTACCTTTCATCCTTTCGGGGTCGATAAATTAAGTACCAGTTGCGTACTGGGGTTGATCTAATCGACTGGCACCCTCTCCAAAAATGTCGGGCCTTGTGCCTAGAATGGAAAACTATGTTAAAGAAAGATGGCTAAAATGATTAATGCGTGTTTGAGTGTGTTTGTGTGTATGGGAGAAAGAGAGAGAGAGAGAGAATGAAAGGAAGAAAGGCAGGGTGATGTGTGACGGTATATGCATGAATATGTGTGTGTATACGTCCATGTATGTATATATGTATATATGTACTTATGTACATCTATCTATATATAAATGTGTACATATATGTATTTATGGATGAAACAATGAGAAAGTACGTGATTGAGCTGGAAACGAGACTGTGTTCATCAGTGACCGCATACTGATCCACGTGTGTACGGAGTATGCGTGCACCAGTAAGTGTGTGTGCATGTGTGTGAATGTAGGTCTGTACTTGTGTATGAGTGCGTACTTGTCCGCGTGTATGGGTGTTTCTATGAATGCGTTCACGAGTCTAAAAATTTGCAGATTTGATAGCAATTTACAATGATATGCGTAGACAGAAAACTGCAGAACAAGCAGTGTTATTAAATACATTGATATGTGTGATATCTGGGGTTTCATAAACCTTTGAAACTGAGAATGCATTAAAAAAAAAATCGCCTGTACAACAATATGAATTCCCACTGGCTTATATGCAAATGCAGCAATGTTGCAAAACCTACTCGAATATCTATTTGCCCACACATTCTAATAATCACATATGCATACAAACATTTTCCAAATGACAATTTAGTGGCATGTGAATAGAATACATGATTGCTATTCACTTATCTTTATCTTAAATATGTTTCCATCTATATATATATGGTATACAATTTTCTTGGCATACTCTGATGGACTGTGGTCTTTCTTTCACCATATCGTATACTATATCTTATCAAATATCGATCAGTATGCTATAATATATATCATTCGCTGCTCACAGTTTAAAAGGATATTCTAATGAGAATGACATGTAACTTGCTCCGTTCTTGAAGATATGTCATTCATATACAGAATGCATCTTCATTAATTATGATTGTATTAATAAAAATGAAAGAAAATAAACATCTTCTATTCATCGTACACTATGTGTGTTTGAGTGTGTTTGTGTGTATGGGAGAAAGAGAGAGAGAGAGAATGAAAGGAAGAAAGACAGGGTGATGTGTGACGGTATGTACATGAATATGTGTGTGTATACGTCCATGTATGTATATATGTATATATGTACTTATGTACATCTATCTATATATAAATGTGTACATATATGTATTTATGGATGAATGAATGTATTCGGAGTTTTAGCTTGATATCGGAAGCCGTTTTATTATACATGATATTTATTTGATAGAGTAACAAGAGATTTAGATAACGCATGAATAAAAAATGACGAATGCAATTATGTATGCATAAACATACGTACCTATATGTGATGGATACATAAAATACCCCCCTCACAATTATAAATGTGTGTGCACAGGTATACGCACACACACACATATATATATACACATATACATGTGTGTGTGTGTATTGTGAGTATGTTTGTGTGTGCATGTGCGTGTGTGTGTATACAGGCATTCAGAGACATCCACATATTCATATCTATTAATATATAGTCACATACGCTTATATACATGCATATATATATATATATATATATACTTATATACCTATCCTTATATATACACACACACACACACACACATATATATATATATATATATATATATATATATATATATATATATATATATATATGCATCTATGTATATATATGTATGTATGCATGTATGTATATATGTATGCATGTATGTAAATATGTACGTATGCATTTATATATATATATATATATATATATATATATATATATATACACACACACACACACACATATATATATATACATATGCATATACTATATAGAGAGAGAAAGGTGAAAGAGATTTAAATATTGCAATATTCATCTCATGCACAATATTTGACGAATGAAAGCTTCCATATAATTGTTATAGACATATTTCTGTGTTTTGCCCTTCTGTCAACAAAATTAGACATATTGGCACTAAAGCAATTATCCTGCCAGCTTCTTTTTTTTTTCCTGTTTATTGCATAAAGCTTCCATCTTCACCTCTTACCGTTTGGATGCGATTACGTGACGACAAATCCACACAAAAACTCTTGATGTGGAAAGAGTTAACTATTGACATATGATTCTATACAGACCACTAGATTCGTGTATATGTGTATATGTGTATGTGTGCATGCATATAAAGGATTAAGTGTTGTTATTTCTGTTTGTGTGAATTTGCACGTATAGTGTGCGTGTTTTGTAGGGGATCGGTGACCCTAACTTCTGATAGCGACATATTTTTCCCGGAGGAACAATATGGCCGATACCCAGTCCGAACCTCTGCAAGATCAAATGTAATTAGATGGAAGATTTCGGTTCTAAAGGCTACAACGGAATGAATAGAATTTAACGTACCTGAGGCTTTACTGTATTGTTGTAGTTTTCTTCTTGCTGTTCAAACCTCATCAAAATGAACTATGAGCAAAGGTGGGTGCTTTACTGCTATTTCTAGCAGGTTGAGTGATGACGTAGCGTCAAGACTGGTTGGAAAGTTAGGTTGCCAGTGCAGGCGTGCGCAAGCATGTGTGTTAATGTGCGTATAGTTGTGTGAGTGTTATGAATATGTATATAGCTATATATGTGTGTGCGCGAGCGTGCTTTTGAAGGTGTATATGTATATATCTGCATGTATGTGTGTGTGTGTGTGTATTGTCTTGTTCTGTGTATATATGTACGTTTGTATGTTAACGTATGACTTATCAGTAACTCGCTTCAGTTTCTTTTTCGAAATATAAAATTAGCAAAGTGAAAGAGAGAGTGCTAACAATCACTGGCCGCCTGTTATCTCTTAAATACTATGTGACACTACCTAATCAGTTCCTTGAGACGGTTAGATTTTTATGCAATAAAATAAAGAGTGCTGAAGGAGAGAGAAGTAATATTAATAATAATAATAGTAGTGGTAGTAATAATAATAATAATAATAATAATAATAATAATGATAATAATAATCTTTTCTACTAAAACGCAAGGCCTGAAATTGGGGGAAGGGGTCTAATCGATTATATCGACCCCAGTGTTTCACTGGTTTTAACACGTTGGCTTCCACACGCCCTGCCGGTGTATCGTGATGGTATGTTAGTATGTCCCGTCCGACCCACCAGTGGGCCCATTTAAAATTTCTTGCTAATGGGCTTTCTGAGAGCTGGTATGCGCCGATTGCATTGATTTGTGCTTTTGGTACACTAAGAGAACAATTTTCTTTATATACCCTTTTTTTTTTCGTTTTTCTTCTGATTTCTCCATGTAATTAAGTAAAATAAAAGATTGAGTTTTGAGAAAATTTCATTTGCCATTGAAGCAAAAATAGCTAGTTGCTGTTGAAAAAAATTAGTAGATTTGCCAATAGAAAGAGAAGAGAATGAAAAATCTTTTACTCGCCATGGAAACCAAAATAGTTCTTTTTGAAAAGATTTCGAGCTCTTCCAATGTGAAAATCCCAAAATCTTAATTGGTCAATATTCCTACTCAAGGCAAAAGGAAGGATTACCTGTGCATTCAATGTATTTGCTTGTTCCATTTATCTGCTTCTTTTGCACTCATTGTTTTCCTAATTTCGCTGTAACAGCCTACACATCTTTTACTATTTTTTACACATCTTTTACACATCGTTTAACTATTCTGTTCGACTTGTCCTTTTCGCAGCATCTTTTCAAGTTATGGCTGGTACTACTGCCTGCAGCTCTTGGTGTTGTTGGTGGGTGATTGTCCACGTCCCAGGAGTGATTCAATAATACATTTTCTAACCTCGGTAATCTGCACTTTCTATTGATTGTTCTTTCGAAATATCACTAAAGCATATACTGTGGCTGTGTTGACCAGGTATTTAAAAGCAATCTTGAGATATCATCTGATGCTTTTTCTAAGAGGTGCTAGCCATTTCATGAGAGATATCCATTCCCTGTTTCATCGCATGGTAGCTGAGAGTTATTTCTGGCTTCTTTACTTCCTCATCATTCACTCTTAGTCCTATTTCCCTGAAGCTAAGCCCGTGTTTCGTAGATAACATTAGCACATCACGTCTATCCTTCCACTTTGCCACTACAATTACATCATTTTTTTGCATGCCAATAATTTGTTCCTTATGGAACCGTTTAGAATACTTGGTATTGCTAATTTATATTTAGGTTTGCTATATTAGATTATGCGATTTTGCAAATTATAAAGAATTAATAATCTCAAAACAAAGAAGCAAGATTTAGTATTTCCACACGACCCACGGGTAGGTTGTGTGGTATCTAAGATGTAATATTAACTAGGGCACCACATGACCCTCCGGCAGGACGTGGGTATCTAACACTACCTATATGATCCTCGCATCACATATCGTGTAGTGTAAAAATATTACGCCGCTCATGTCAAAGTTAATTAAGATATCGTATTGGGACCCTGGGTGAAAACGTAAACTGGGGCGCAGGAGCCAACGTGTTAATTTATTTACCCCAAAAGGATGAAAGGCAAAGTCGACCTAGGCGGAGTTTTAACTCAGAGCGTAGCTATGGGTGAAATACCGCTAAGCATTTTGCCCAGTGTTCTGACGATTTTGCCGGCAAGAAATAATAATAATAATAATAAGCCTTTCTACTATAGGCACAAGACCTGAAAATTGAGGGGAGGTGGATAGCCGATCACATCAGCCACAGAACTTGACTGGTACTTAATTTATCGGACTCGAAAGGATGGAAGGCAAAGTCGACATCAGCGGAATTTGAACTCAGAACGGTGTGAAAACGATGTGTTTTAATGTGCAGTGTATGTATTAATATGAATAATATATAGTCTATTGACTAGTTTTTTTCTTCTCGCTAGACCACTGGTAGCAAATAGAATTTCAAAATTTGTCTTTGCTACCCTGAGATTTATTAATATATATATATATATATATATATATATATATATATATATATATATATATATATACTTACATGTATGAATGTATGTATGTATTGTTTATACATATATATATATATATATATATATATATATGTGTGTGTGTGTGTGTGTGTGTGTGTGTGTGTGTGTGTGTAGTACATGCATAAACACATGGAACAACAACAGTAACTCACTAATTTCCCTACTTGAATGGGCCATGATACTACAAGACCTATCTTTAAAATGACTTCACTGATCTTGTCAGGTTCTGCTATTAAGTTAAATATAACTCGGGCCAAACTTTGCCCGAAACATTTCTATACACATATTTACACCTCGTGTTTGTGTTCCTCTGAGTGTGTGTGGGTGTATATATATATATATATATATATATATATATATACAAACGCACACACACACACACACACACACACACACACACACACACATATGTATATGTTATTTTGTATGCATGGTATGCCACTTCGTATTATTGTAAACAATAATATCCTCATATATATTATTATAATTTATATATATATATATATGTGTATATGCATATGTCTTTATATATCTATTTCTATATCTATCTATATACACACACGCGTACACACACACACACACACACATATATACATACACACACACACACACACACACACACACACATATATATATATATATATATATATAGTGGAGACTGACATACGAAAAAGGATGAATGACGTCAAGGAATTTATACATACATGCATACACATATATATATATTTCTTTATTTCATTTCCAGTTCGTGTGTTTATTGAGTTACATTTTGTTGTTAACCAGAATAAATTCCTACCCTGACAACTCAATAATGGTGATAGCATGACAAGTTAAAATGGCCGATTGGGATACACTAAACGAAGAAATGGTATTAGTACAATGGAATGCGAGAAGTGTGTTCCTGGAGAATGAAGAGAATGTAACGACAGAAACGTAGATGATATAAATGGCGATGTTATTGATGATGAAAATGAATAATAAACAAGAAGTAGGAAGGGGAGTGTACAGCTTATAAGAGGAAGGGCAGGTCAAAAGTAGTAGTAGTAGTAGTAGTAGTAGTAGTAGTAGTAGGAGGAGGAGGAGGAGGAGGAGGAGGAGGAGGAGGAGGAGGAGGAAGAAGGAGAAGAAGAAGAAGAAGAAGAAGAAGAAGAAGAGGAAGAAGAAGAAGAAGAAGAAGAAGAAGAAGAAGAAGAAGAAGAAGAAGAAGAAGATGATGATGATGAAGAAGAAGACATGTATAAATGTTAGTTATGAGCTAGTAGTAAGATGTAGTGGAGCCTGATAATATAGGAAATAGGATGAGTGATAACAAGAAGTGATGTAAAATATATAAAATGTGGAGGACGGTGAGAAGAAAATATGGTAGAAATCTACTGAATGGGAAGGTTAAATAAATATAAAAAAATGAAACGACTGAGATACATTAGAATGTGTTGTAGGGGTTGACAATTGTGAACGAATGAAAACGTCGAAGACAAGAATTTCTTAGTCTTTTAATGAAATATTCCTGCTAGCAGTATTGTAGCTTAGAAGACTATCAAAGTGTAGATGTACGATTCTTGGAACTATTGGAGACGATAAGTCAATTTCTTTTTCTTTGGCAATAGATTTTTTTTTTTTTGCGTGCTTCATCATAGACAGAATTTTCTAGATTAAACTGCATTCAGCCCTTTTCATTGGTCATACTTTGATAGCTAATCAAATTTATCCTGGGATCGGGAAAAGTTTCCTGCTTACATTAAAGCTATTGGCAATGTTAAAAATAGTAGCTTATAGATGACTCGCACGTACCTCAGTTGATACGCGGATAGTTTTAACACATATGATAATATATAAATAACTCGATAATAAATATGAAAACTATCAGGCTCAAACATGAAAACGATAGACGCGGTCGTGGGATTCGAACCATGCAACTGTATTACCAGTGTTAGAGCGGCAGATACGCACATGTTTCCAGTTCTGCCATTGAATCCGTTTCGCCTTTCTCTCTCTTGTAGTATATAATTCACCGGGACTTGAGAGGGGTGTCTGAAAGTCTTGAACCTCAAAAAAACAAAACATGGTACAAGACTTCTGATGATTTATTTTTCAACGTAGTCCCCCTCGATGGCTGAACAGTTTCTCCAGTGGTGCTGAAGCGCCATTATCTCGGCGTAGAAGAACTCTTTTGTTTGGGACTCCAAGAAACTTCCTACAGCGTCTATGACGTCATTGTCACTGGCAAAATGGTGACCAGCCAGGGCTTTTTTCATTGTTGGAAATAGATGAAAGTCAGAAGGGGCTAGGTCTGGCGAATATGGCGGATGGGGAACAAGTTCGTATCCACAATCACGAATTGTTACTAACATCCGAATCTGAGGATAACTTTCTGTCTTCTTCCTACCAGTCTCTGAACCACCGTGAACAAATTCTTAAGCGCTGTCACTTGCCTTTAAACGTTAAAAACCATATTTTAAAATCTCAGCATTTAATTAATTTACACATACAAGGTAATATTTGAACGTCAAGCTGCGTTTGTTAACATTTAGTTAACTGGTATAGGACAGGGATGTACTCTAGGATCCAAGACCGTCAATCCACCGTTTTAATATCTCAGACAATTAACCTCGGAAACGAGAATCTATCCTTTAATAAATAACGACGGCACCCAAAATATTTGTGCTGAATTCAAAGTTATAACTTTGTTAATAATTTTCAGCGAATTTGATTTAAGAATTTTCATATGCTTTAATCTAAGATAATAAATGATAACTAACATATAATCCAATATAATCAAATTTTACTCCTCCACCAGAAACTTTTCGATATTACATTCGAAAATTCTGCAAGCGTTTTCAGAAATTTTAACAATTCCCGACAAATATAATTTTGTAATTGCATTTGATTACATAATATTTACTCATTTACTCTTTTACTCGTTTCAGTAATCTGACTGCGGCCATGCTGGAGCACCGCCTTTAGTCGAAGAAATAGACCTCAACACTTATTCATTGTAAGCCTAGTACTTATTCTATCGGTCTCTTTTGTCGAACCAGTAAGTTTCGAGGACATAAACACACCAACATCGGTTGTCAAGCGATGATGGGAGGGGACTAACGCAGACACAAAGACACGCACACACATAAATGTATATATATATATATATGTATATAATAATATTAGGGACAAAATCCAAAATTACAGGAGAAAACTCAATTAAAATGAATTTATAAAAAATTAAAATTAAAATTATATATGTATATATATACACACGACAGGCTTCTTTTAGTTTCTGTCTACCAAATCCACTCACAAGGCTTTGATCGACCCGAAGCTATAGTAGAAGACACTTGCCCAAGGATTGAACCGGGAACCATGTGGCTGGGAGGCAAGCTTCTTACCACACAGTCACGCCTAATTCTCTCAGTACCCTGTGAAGCCATCTTCTCGTCAAGCAAAAATTACATTTTAATATTTCAGTGTAAAATGATGTAAATCTAGGGAATGCAATTTTATTTCCAAACTCCGATTCTAAGTTTACAAATACTTAACCAATATCAGCATCCAACGTTAGTTTCTTTTCTTTTATGTAGTCTATTATAGAGGTTTATTAAATGAATGCAGATAGAGATCGCCAGCAGATTTCGTTGGTCAATTTTTGCAACACATTGTGCAGCCTTTGAGTACGTGATACTATTTCACGCTCTACCTGATCTAAAATTTTGAAACACAAGATACGCAGAAACAAGTATTTACTCGTCTAATCTGTCTATATCATATGCTCATACACACCCACTCACACATGTATGCTATACATACGTACATACAAATAAATGTGTCTGTGTGAAAATTATTCAGGTGTTAATGATTCTGTCAAAATCACCATGTATTATAATTGCTTGCGTGCCATATTGTTCAAATGTAAATAATCCTTAAGAGATCCACCTCGTTTTCAATTTTACCGTTTATTTCCACTAGTAAGGTAGTATTAAAAAGGTCGGAATGATTAACAATATCCCGTTACCGGGATATCGTAACTAACAAGTAGTAAGCCAGCTTTGATATTAGCATCGAAATTTATAGACGTATATTTAACACCTTTTAGTTAAAGGTGTTCTACAAAATTAAATATATTGCCTTCCTGATTACTAGTGGCATCCTTTAGTATTATAGATAAATTTAGAAATACAATAAATCATACAATTTTATGATTCACTCTTTCTATATTATGATTTGCTACTTTTATAAACCGCTTAATACTTTTCAAGGAAATAGATTATTTCATTGCTGTCTAACCTCAGATTTATAATGCTTCTTAAGTGCTGAATGCTTCCGCTGTCCAAGAATATTTATAAGTTTATTAACAAATAGCTCAATGGATGTACAACAGCCTAGTCTCCGTTAACAGTGCAAAGACGCATTTGAAAGACACTTCAAGAAATCAGGATTGCACGAAACCACTCCTATACATGAAAGGAACCCTCAAAGTCTTAATCATGATTGCGAGGCTTTGTAATATCTGAGAATATTTCATTGTAAATTGACATGTTTTATTGCTAAAACAACATCACCGAGCCTCAATTTCTTTACTCCGGGTTAGCTGTTGACCCTTTACACATTAACGTACTTCAAACATATTGGGAACAGTGCTGCAGTACTATATTTAGATATTCTTTCAGGTTCACATTTTCCCTAGTTTTTCATATTATAAATATGATTTCCTATTTTTTATACGATGCTATTTGTCTTAACCTTAATTTAATTAGATTCTCTTCATATCATATTTATAATTAACAACTTCCAGGTTTCAGCTAACCGTTTTTTGTCATGGCTTGCTTCTTTTTTCTGACACATTTAAAATACATAATTAGCTATCTATTCACTTCAACAGCAGGTAATCTTCCGAACGATCTTCTTTTGGTTTATATTTACTCAGATAGTTATTGTTTTTCGTATTCTTCAATATATACATATTAGTTATATTAATTTTTCCGAGATCTGTCTTTAAGAGTATTTGTCTGTTATTCCAGAGAGCTGTTTCATCGTTGATATAAAATTTTAATATCGAACGTATTGCAATTCAGTAAGGAAATCCCCATCAAATACTTTATATTTCTTTCTTCATGCGATATATTATTTATTAATATTCCGTTCCTTTCTCATCTCCATTGTTCATCACTTTTGTATTTCCTTCATCCGAATTGTTTGCACGTGTTACAATATCTTTTCATTCACACACCAGTTTTATGCGCAGAATGATCGCATGTCACTTCAGCTTACTTGCTTTAACTGGAAGGGTTGCAGCTAATCTGGCTTAATGGGTCTTTCGAAGCACTTTCATCGATGACACGTTTGAACAATTCATGAAAACCTATTTAATTGTTCCTACTCTTCATTTCTTAGTTTACTTATAAACTTCCTTATATTCATATATCTATTATTATTATTATTATTATTATTATTATTATTATTATTATTATTATTATTATTATTATTATTATCATTATTATTATTATTATTATTATTATTATTATTATTATTATTATTATTATTATTATTATTATTATTATCATCATCATCATCATTATTGTTATTGTTGTTGCTGTTGTTGTTGTTGTTAACATCACTATTTTAATTATCAATTTCTTCAATTCTGTTTCCATTTCTTAACAAGTGTCTTCCTGACACCTAGGGCAGAGAAACGCACTGTATACATTGATAGGCCATTAAAAATAAACTCACCAGGTTGTTCATTTACAAAGTCATGTTAGACAGAAAAATCGGAAGAAAGACAGAGAGAGATAGGGGGAAAAATGAAAAATAAAAAAGTAAACAAAGAAAACAAAGGGGAAAAATGGAAAGACAATTCACAGCGATAGTGTTCTCAACACGCGTGACGTGCAAGTTAAGAAAATCTTTTGCATTTTCCTGCATGGATGGTAAGCCAAGGATCATTAATCTAACTCGTCTATAGTATGTCTCTCTTATCTTCTCTTTCATTTGTGTGTGTTGCATCGTATCTATTTCAATGATTCATTGTTACTCTTAACTAGTTTTCCTCTTTTCAGTTGTGGATCATCCATATACAAGAGATGTTTGATAGTTTTGGAGTCACAGTTGTATCCACATCCAGTTTTGTCTAGCATGTCAAATAAAGGTATCAGTGCCAAGCAGAAAAGGAGTGGAGAGAGCGTATCTCTCTGGATTATTCCTCTTCTAATGGGGATGGCTTTGGTTTTTATGAGTCCCTCTTTGTCTGGAGCTGTAGCACTGTCTGCTATTTATTCATAGAATGTTTTATATATTTTATGATTATTGCTGCTACCTTGTTCATGGCTAGCGTTTCTAGGATCCATGTGTAGCCTCGGGCAGACCAAAACCTTGAGAGTGGATTTGGTAGACGGAAACTGAAAGAAGCCCGTCGTATATATGTATATGTATATATATATATATGTGTGTGTGTTGTGTGTCTGTGCTTATCTCCCCAACATCGCTTGACAACCGATGCTGGTGTGTTTACATCCCCGTAACTTAGCGGTTCGGCAAAAGAGACCGATAGAATAAGTACTAGGCTTACAATGAATAAGTCCTGGGGGTCGATTTGCTCGACTAAAGGCGGTGCTCCAGCATGGTCACAGTCAAATGACTGAAACAAGTAAAAGAGTAAAAAAGTATGTTTTAACTTCTACCGACAAAATTACGGTAGAAGACAAAATATTGAAAGAACAAACGAGATGAAAAATATCATATAAAATCATTGTACAACTGAATTAACAAAAAATCACCAAAATTATAAATATTATAATAAACTGCTTATCGTAAATGTATTCCAAATATTCTAACAAATTGTTTTGAAGAGAGTCATAGCAACAAGAATTACCATGGAAATCCAGGCAGTTTAAATTGCACATACTTTGGCCGTATTAATGTTAATCTTACATCGATTGCAACACAAATGGTTTTTTGGATATAACCCAATTCTCAGTATAAGGTAATTAAGAAAATTTTCCATAGTAGTATTCTTTTCTGCGACAGTATCTAATCCAAGTAAGAACAGAGAAAATGCTATGCAACTGTATTTTGAAAACGGTGGTTGTGGAATCGAATTATTTTTGAAGTATTAACTACAACAAGCACATTATAAACCCTCGTGTAAAAATCTATTAATTGAAAGGATTAAAGGTATGATATAGTATACATCACTTTTAAAACCCAACACTGAACCAAGAAGCAGGCTGAAATTATTAGATATGTCACTACCCATAAATTCACCTCAGCATATAAGCAAAATGATAAAAGAGTGTCAGTAACCAATCTAAATGTAAAAAGGTAACTTTTTAGGAACGATGTACATTTGTGTTTAGTTGGCAGTCTTCACTTACTTCTGAATATTTTTCTACACATAGTTGCCGTATTGTTGAATTATTAGATGTTTCTATATGTATCAAGCTACACTCGCCATTTATGATGGTTACAGATATTTTATCTATGACGTTTTCAGGGTGGTGCCTCTTTGATTTATTTAAATTGCTTCAAATTAGTTTTTGACATGTCTAATGTATTTGGAACTATTATTTCATTAGTATCACTGCATTTAGTAATTTTTAAAAATATGAGTTTAACTTAAGGCAGCGAGCTGGCAAAATTGTTAGGATTCCGGGGGACAAATGTTTAGCGACATTTCATCCGTCTTTACGTTCTAAGTTTAAATTCCACCGAGGTCTGTATTGTTTTTCATCCTTTCGAGGTTGCTAAAGTAAGTACCATTTGAGTTCCAGTGTTGATGTAATCCTCTCTCCGGAAATTGCTGACCTTGTGCCACAATTTATAATTTAACCCCGAGATAGTTAATTAATGGAAAGGTATAATGCAAGTATTTGAAAGACTAATTCAATTGCAGTTGTTAATTTTGAGTGTTAGTATCTGATTTAATATATTCTTAAATTAGTGATGAAACATTTATCGAATCGCACGTTCATTTTTATATTGTCAGTGAATTTAAGAACGATGTGACTAACCATTTGCAGAGACATACTGTAAATCATAAACAGCTTTAGAGAGGGCTGTTTTTATTATTTGTTTGTTGCATTAAAAACTATCGCTGCATCGTGTCTAAGTTAGCAGATTTTTTAAAGTAAAACTGTAGAAGAGAAAAGGCTACGTTTTCCTTTGTGTCATTTTCTTTTTTCCTATGGCGGAGTTCATGTAATACGTTATTAATATGGTTGATACTTTATGCTAGTAATGCAGATGATTTATTTCTGTGATTATCTCCAATATGTAAGAGCCCCTTACGTTATCACGTCCTTTTCCGTAATCAAACCATACAATTATAAAATAAATTTATTCAGTTTCTTTTTTCTGTTTCAAAGATAGCTAGATTACCCAATAACTGATTTATACACACATAAACTTCTTTCTCACAACCATTGGTTCCTCTAGTAGTGTTTTATTGTCCTCCAAATGAGTTGCCAACTTGTAAAAATGTAAAGGCATTGTAATGTTATATTCCTGTAGTTTTGGAACTATATTATATTTTGCCTGGCGGAATCATTAGAATTAATTGAACATCATTGATACAGATTTGGGAATGCTCATTGGGTATTTCGATCTGAAATTGGAGTCTTTTCATGTTTCTCATTTGCTTTATACTTTTACTGTGTTGCTTAATGGTCTTCTAGTTATACCAGTATATGTTTAGTGTGTCATTGAAGTTTCCAAATCTCTTTCAGCTCTGATGTTTTGTTCTCGTTTGTGGTGGGTCCTTTGGTTTTATATCTTCAAATATGCATTGACTACTGTTGACATTGCAATATAATCCAATGTTAGTTGTTCTTTAATGTTCCAGTAAAACAGTTTCGTATTTAATCTAAACAACTTCTAAAGAAGAATCCACAGATAGAGAAGCGTGATTCTCTGCATGATAATTTTTACATGCATTTTTGTACTTCCAGATTGGTTTATGTACGTGGTGTTACTCTTTCTCTCTATACTTTACATTTGGTACTCCGCTTCTTTTTCGCTACCACAAAATATGTCTTAAAGCGTAACAATTTTTAAAAGCCTATATACATATTTTTCTCTTCTAGATTCTGTTCTTATTTCTCGATTAAGGACTTATTGTTTATCTTCGTTTTTATGACACAAACCGAATGGCTTAGTTTATACACTCGCTCGAAATTCTAATTTGTTTCCGTGTGAAAGCATGTTTTTCGAAAAGCAGCCTCTCAGTGTATAACATAACCTTGGATTCCTCAAGTTACGTATGAAACGTACCGTAGTTTTATATATTGTTTCTCACATGTTCTGTCCCTTTTGTACTGTATTTATATTTAAAAGTGACAATGAGGGTATATTTTAATTACGGCACTATATTCCTTGAATAGTGTCAGAGATGTATATATATTTCGAGCCTTATTTTGCTCTTTACTCGTTTTACATTGCACCAATTCTTATTTTACTGTAAGGACTATTTTGAGGATAGTGGGTTATGTAATATTATCATTGTGTTTCGATGGTTCATCACTGTCCGCATGGCCGTTTCTGTTACACTGTTTCCTTTCTATTGCGGAATATCACATGTTTAGGTGGGAGATTCAGCGGTAATGCTCTCACTTATTTGACTGAGCTACATTGTTTGGAGATATATTGTATGTATAATATGTATTCTATTTATCTTCCAGGCACCGTTACATTGTTTATTATGAAATCCCTTTGTACTCATTTATATTTTAGGAGTTATGTGTTTTCTCAATGCACTTTGCTTTACCATAACTCGTATGCCCACATTATGGGTTTCATATATAGCTTGAGAAGGAATGTATGATATATATATATATATATATATATATATATATATATATATATATATATATATATATATATATGTATAGGGAGATGTACTTCCATAGCAAGTGACTTGATCTGAGACCGTATGCTGAAACATAAACAATTGCAGCTTGGAAGATGTTTATAAGGCATTTAAAAACACAAAAACCGTTAAATGTTGAAGTGAATCTACCGTTTTTTTTTGTTTGTTTGTCTATATTGATGTTCATTTTAACATTTTATATTTGTATATAATACGAGTACATTTAAAACTAAAATTGAAAACTGCTCTTCGATTTAGCGTGTCATAGAATTTGAAACATAGAATGTAGTTTTTACTAAGTAATGTAAATAGCTTCCAAATTTTTCATGGCCTGAAATAGAAAAGTAGGTTTTCTGATACGATTTAAGAATTAACTCTAACGCACGCATCATTTATTGTTATTGCTATTAGGCTTCTACATATTTTTGAGATTAACAACCTACGTTTTGTATAATGAGCAATGTATCTTTCATATATTCGAAGAAATAATATATTCAAGGATTTCATTTTCGCTACATATTACAAACTCGGAATATGTTATACTTTTGTGCTAATATTATTAGCGTGGTAAAGTCGTTATGTATATACTCACATGTGTTTGTGTGTGTGTGTGTGTGTGTGTGTGTGTTTGTACGTATGTGATCAATACATAATAGATGCATATAGAACCTATTAACCATGTAATGCTTACATCCGTAGGTTTAAAAAAAAATATTCTTGATATTTGTCTGATCGTTGGAGAAATAGAAAAATGTATGAAATTAGTCGTGTGACTATAAGTCATGACAGACTTGAAAATGTGCGTATTTATTCGTACATACATACATACATACATACATACATACTTACATACATACATACATACTTACATACGTAGATGTGTGTGAGTGACTATGTGTATGTACGTATGTACGCTCGCCTACATAATTGATCGATAATTATTTTTTCACATGAACAAAATAAAACGTTGCCTCTCTTATAATAAATACAAATGTGTATTTATATACTTCGTGTCATGCAAAATAGACCACTTTAATGGTTTTAGAATTATCTCCCTTGATAAATATGTACATATATCACACGATTAAACTTAACACCAAGAGATATCTATCTCTTTTTTAGTTAAAATTGTGGTTGCTTTTATATAATTCTGCCATTGGCAACAGCCATTAACTAATCGCAAGGCCAGTCATTCGCGTATGTTGGAAATATCTGCCATCTCCCCTTTTCTCGCAGGAATCAACAACAGATGTAAACAACAGTACCAGAAAACAACTACAAAGATGGAAAATCTTTTTCAGAACATTTTCTCTGTGGACGCAAAAACCGTAGTAATAAAAGAATTATCAAATTAAATAGTGCCTGCAAGGTTTCTGTCTATTCAGCATTGCTATGTGATCATTTCTATGCAACTGACTAAAATTTTAGTTGCTGAACTATTAAAGCCAATATTGAACTGTAAAGGACTTTCTAAAAATATTCTACTAGAGCAAGTAAATATCTGTATTTTAAAACTAATAAATGTTCTAAGAGAAAGGAAACGTGTGTATTTTAAATCATTTTTCTATTTTACGGTGTTCTATTATCATTTTGAATTCATTGTAAAGTAAACACTATTGCAGACATTGATGACGGCCAGGGTACGCCGGTACAATAGCAAACCTCAAGTTTAGAATGTAAAATGTATTCGTGGTATCCGAAAATTATAACTCACCATATTCCGTCACAACTATGCTTCAGTTTATTCAATTATAGAATAGATACCATGGGCAAAGAAAATGATTATGATATTCCACGTTCTGTTCAGAAGAAAAAAAAAACAAAACCTTCATATCGGTGAACAAACTTCCTTGTTTTAGAATGAAAACTGCTGAGTAGAGAACTAAAACTTACATATATAAGCCTGAAATTAGTTTCCCAGTTTTCCTTCATATTCACCTGCCTAATTAATTGTGATATATGAGATTAACAATATTTACACTATGCCGTTTGCATTGTAGGAATGGTTAAGCGTCGAGAAAAATGTCCTGTACTATTTAGAATTTTGCAGTAGATTTTTAAAGCATTCGCAGATTATCATGTAATATTGAGTTGAAACACAAGAAAGATGCTATTAAGTGACAGCTCTCTTATTACTATTCAATGAGGGTTGTAAATAATATACATTTATCACTACATGAACTACAGTTATGTCAACATTAACAAACGTTTAGAAGCCAACATTCTTAACGGACAGAACACATTTTAATCCGCCTTTTTAGCCTGTTTAAGATAATAAACCTATAATCACTTTCGATTTTTTGCAATCAGTATTATACTTATTTTTTTGTATATTTTTGTTACATTAAAATAACATTAATAACATTAAATAACTATGTAAACTTTCACTTCAACGATAATAATCTGATATCAAAATACGTGATAAACCTGTTTTATATTTACTACTGAATACCCCCTAATTTTCACTGCTCAAAGGGACTTCTTACAGTGAAGTTGCTGATCGAAGAAAACTTGAACCAGCGTTTCTAGTTATAGTCATCTTATATTCATTGTCAACACAGGTTGGAGCTTAAAATTGTAATTAAAATTGGTTAAAAAATGTAGGAACTCATTAAGTTGCTCTCTTTAGCAAATTAAAAATAAAAACTCCCGTGCATCGGACTAAATGCTTTTGCGTATTAAATAAAATATCTCTCAACCACGATCTGAATTCAAAGCTCTTTTAAAATTATGTTTCTCTTCCCATCGGATTAATTCAAATAAAAACATAACATACTCAGATCAGTTCAATATTAAGTGTTTCCCGTTCAAAAGTGGTTTTCCTTTTCGTGAAAATATTTCAACATCCTGAGCTCTTTCATAACTCATGGATTTTATAGACATCTAAGCCATATTTCGCATACTGTCAATGCAAGAAATGTTTATTCTGTTCATTTTAGCCATTGTTGGCGGTTCTTTTTTTTTTATCTGACTGTCAATTACTATGGTATTATCAGCAATAAGACCAACTTTCACTGATTTGTTGTTATTTTTGCCTCATCCAAATTTATAAGGATAATAAAACTTCTTTTTTGGTCTACGTCTCAGAATTATCTTATCCTATAATGATATTGAAAATGCTTCATTTCCTTTTCAAGGTATAACAAAATAGGTTTATATTTCCCAACATTAAATCATCAGAGAATTTTGGGTTCATCTGAAAACTTTAATTTTATGGAACCGTAATTGCCTCAGACCATTTACTCTAAGTCTAGTGTAACCCACCAGCAGAAACTCCAACCACAGCTATGTTAAACGTACCTTCTATTTCATTTAACTACTTTTTCTTAGATACAAAACAAATGAGTGTTACAGTGTGGACAAAATGTTTTCGGTCTCAGCCACCTTATCGCATAAATAAATACCTTTCCAACCGCTACGAAGTTGAATGCACTCTCAAATAAATCTATAAGATTTAACGACATAAATCAAACACAAAGAACAAAAATCGATATTTAAATTTTAAAAAAACGCTGTAGTTAATAGCGTCGAAATTACTTCTGTTTAGACGACTAAATAAGGACAGAAAAATCATTAAATTTCTTTATTATATTCGGCGGAGCTCTTGGACAATTGGCAGAAATGTTCGTTTCAATTATAAACCACGGCAATGCCAGTTATAATAGGATGTTTTCAACCTATTTAGGGAGAGTGAACTGATGAAATTCAAGTAATATATTTAAAATTCTATAGTAGGCTGATACATTCTCCCAATTTAGTTGAAGCTTTTTAACATAAAAGTTCCGACGAAGACTGAGGTATTGTAATGAAATTCCGTTAGGCGTGAAGTCGATAAAAAAACTGTGCAATTTTTAGATCATTGCATTCCATTGTTTAGTTTCAAAATTCACTTTGTAAAACTTCATAGATGACAATTTTCTTTACGTTATTTTTTTTTTATACTTGCATTGCTCTTTTATATAAATCATTCTTACATTGATTTAATTTTCAAAGCTTTCTCTTCTCTGCCGCTAGATATTATAACTTTTCATACTTTTAACGCACTTAAAAAGAATCAACTGATTCTATTCATCTTTGTTTAATGTCAACGCAATCGCTCAACTACTCTACATTTCTAAAAGCGACACAGTTCATTTCAAAAAACTAACTGAAAACAAACCAGCTTAATACACACAATGAAATAGCATTGAAAGGTTGAATGATAGCAAAGACTATTTGATAAAAAAAAAAGATATATATTAAATTTCGGTAGCGTTGAAATAACTAGCAGGGAAGCACATAAGTTGACATTATTCGACAGTGTCTTTAATTAGCTAAGTCAATAGAAATAAAACAAAACACTAAAACAAACGTCAAGTCACCAAAGTACTGAAAGTGCAGCTTTAAAGATCAGATTAGAGAGCACGCGTTTCTGAAGTTCTTTTAATTTTCATTTATACAAAAGATAAAAGAATGAACAAATTTTCTACAAATACGAACATTATCGTACCATATATAAGTAGATATATACGCACATACACACACAGATACGCACTCGCAGAAACACACACATACACACACATGCACACACTCGCATATACAGATACATATGCAAGAAAATGAGAAAAAAGAATCATTATAAAGACAAAGAAATTTTTTATTTAAAAAATATATTTGAAATGAATAGTTGGCATACATAAGTCTCTAAATAAGACTTACTTATGCATGGCAAATGGATAAATGTTTATAGCTAAATATGTATATACTAACTATGCCCATGGCAAAAATCTCAGACATAGGTAGTCACTACTGTAGAAGATAGTGCCATCGTCAAAATGATTTGAAAATGGTTCAATCGTATCTAATATATCTTGTTAATATGGTCTGATTCTGTTCTTTTGATATTCTGTTTGTGTACGTTGTGGTTGATATGAACATCTTTACATTTCAGAAACTACATCTTTGTAGTTGTTTTCTGCTACTGTTGTTTATATCTGGTGTTGATTCCTGCGACAAAATGGGAGATGGCAGATATTTCCAACATACGCGAATGACTGGCATTGCGATTAGTTAATGGCTGTTGCCAATGGCAGAATAATATAAAAGCAACGACAGTTTTAACTAAAAGAGAGAGAGATATCTCTTGGTGTTAAGTAGCATCTGTTCACGTTATTGTGGTGTTTCCCACTAAAATATCTGACATTAGACCCTGTTTGCACTTTTCTCATTAATTATGTAGGAACATGTATTAATTAATTTTCTTAACTAGAATGGCAGATGTTCATTGTGAAATATTTTCAGATGTGGTCATCAGGTATCTCGACACTAGATAGTGCCGTTTACTTAGAACTGAAAGCGGAGGCCCCAGATCAATTTATAAGTGCACCTAAGAGAATAATTGCACACAGCAGACAATAACACTCCAAAATAATTTGCTAATATTGCTGCTGTCTTCCCTGGTAAGCTACAGATTTTTGACATCAAGTTACAGTTTGATGCATGAAGTTTGTGAGAATGAGAATTTACAACTCTGAGTATTGACACCTCGTCTTCTTCTCATGTAATCGTTCAACTCTGCGTTTGAAACACACACACAAACATAGTTATTAACTGGAATTGCCTACACATATCTTTCGCTCTTCTTAGTGCTTTCACATTAGTTTTATTCATATTGTTCCGTTGAAATATTTACCTTAATTGTAGATTTCAATGAGCCGCAATTGAATGCCATTAGAAGAAAACAGCTGTTAATTTCCTTCGTTCAAATCACTTACCATGTAATCATTCAAATTGCGAATATAACAACCAGGTCTTCTTCAAATTAAAGCATGCGTTTTTGAATGGCAGATAATTTACTTCTAGTTACAATAAATTTGAAATTCAGAGAGAATGGGTATGCGTGGAACGTCTTTGATCACATGGCTATTGACCAAAGCAGGTACAATGGTAAAATGCATTCAAAAACATGACATTCAATTTATCAGACGACCGAAACACTCCTTTGATATTATATAGTTTGAAGCTTTAGATCATTTTCTTTAATGAGATGCTACGGGTTTCCTTAATTATGATGTATACCGTATTTTGTTGTTTAGAAATTGGAAAATTACAGGGAATCAATATGAGTAATGATATTTCTAAATTGGAATGTATTTCAATCAGTTACATGGATATTCATGTAATGGGTTTCGAGAATAATCCAACGTGAGATTGAAAAACGAACATTTCTTTTTGAAAACCGTGAAAGTGTTCATGCAATAACGTTTTAGTGAATGCAAAATTAAAATTCAGACAACTGTTGCTCTTGCATTTTGTATAGAATATGCGGATATGAATCTTTTACAGAAGCTCCATCGGTCCACTGAATCACACAAATATGTATGTGTGCGTGTGTGTGTGTGTGTGTTTGTGTGCGTATGTGTGTGTGTTTGTGTGTGTGTTCGTTGTATTACTTATCTCTCCGTAATACACCGCCATATATAAGGTCAAATATAATGATACACTCTTTAGGTGCAAATATTTAAAAAAGGTTTTTCTTTTGTTCTTTCAAAAATGTAATCTATTCCTCAAGTATTGCGATATTAGAATTTTGACTAGATTCCACATTACGTCTTTTGTAGGAATAAATATTTTTTTCTCTGATACAATTAGCTTAACGCACATCCCCCCCCCCCCACACACACACACATGCACACACATACACGTAGATATTATATATATATAATATAAAGTTATATTTACACTGACAATGAATATTTAAGAAAAAATTCTACTTTCGGTGGTTCGGATAAAGTAAGCAAGATATGAATTTGGAAACTGAGAAAAGTAGAATTTTATTTCAATGAAAATATTGGTCGGGGGTTGATCTAAACTGGAATTTCTGAATCTATTTTCTTTTGTAATCTACATAAGCAATTCTAAAATTCCATGTAAGCATAAAGGCAAATACATAAAGAATAAGATTTTCGCAATGAGTCGAATGAAATCGCTATGTATATTCGATGCATTTTCTTCGTTGATATTCAATTTAAATTTCAGGCATGTAAACTCGCTGATATATCGGAAGTGATTATTTCCCTTACAATAACTGATGCCCGAACAACACGTATAAATAGTAAATATCAAATTAACTTCATTACATCGGAAATGAAACCTTTTATAGAATTCTATTAGCATTTGTATATTAAAGAATTCTTCATTATATCTAGAATCATCTATCGTTGTTGAGCATGACAACACCAATGATATCATAGCTATATTTGTTTTCAACTTCTAATCTAGCTTCCCTCACTTTAACGATATTGCATAACTGAATTTAGAAAAATAAAGCCAACTATACTTCCCGTCATTCATTTATCATCCAGTAATCCATTTAAATGGTTTCATAGTTTATACCAACCATATCTTTACAAATGATTTTTGTGACATAGCAGTTATCATGGATTTAATTAGCACTTGGTCCACATTCCAGGAATTTTGAAGAAAATGATTAACCGTTATGTGACGTCCACTAAAACAGAAATTTTGAATTCAAATATGACATGTTCTCGCCAATAATATATGTTAATTATTATGCACATTAGTCATTTATAAACTTCATGTAAGTGTCACACGAGGTATAAACATAAAACGTTCAGCCTTTATACTAAATAGATGCTACAATTAATAGACATTAACTGAATTGAAGATATGGAAATATAAATAACATATTGATTTTAACCAAAGAGTCATGCCTCAATACTTGTGGTTATAACTATATATCTCCAGCAGAGTGTCCATAAAACTGCATAAATTTTATTCAGTTATGGCCAATCTGTAAACCCTCTCAACTTACACATTGATTATTAGCAGTAATCAAGATTCGAGTTTATACGGTTGCTTCACCTATTGATCTAAATAGACTGAGGTTGTGACTAAGTATTTCTGCTGTTATTTAGGTTTATCAAAGATACATGTAATACTAATAGCGCAGTATTTCTGTGCTTGCCAATAGATACCATACAATGTTAGTACAATGTTATTCTCAAAATGTTCTTATGTTTGATTGTAATTTTAACAGGAAGCTGTCTACATCTGAGTTGGTTAATTTAAGTGCCTAATAATTGAAGGAATTTTTTTTATTAATTAATTATCTCGTATCAACTGGATGTGCCTTTAATTTCCGGAAAGAAATACCACCGAACAATGATGTTTCTAAATGAAATAACGAAAAGTTAGCAATAATTGTTAAAAAATTACAGTAAAATAAACATACTATTCCAAGTTTTACTACGCTTAATATGGTTACTTGAGATGTTGTTTTATTAAACATTTTTGTTTTGGTTTATGGACGTCAGAATTTTTTCCTACAGAGAGTGCTATTTCATTTATAAAACCAGTATCAAAGAGACTGAGTTAATTGTCCAAAACCAGAAATTCTTCTAATTAATTGAATGGTAGACCTGAGACGAAGAAAAATCATATATTTGCATAAGCCGATATTCTATAGAAAATAAATGAATTCGTGAAATGGCTTCTGTCTGGAGATTTTTTTCGCTCATTCTATCGCTCTTTTATTTTTCTTTCTTTATAGTCTGCATTTTATATTTTCGTATTTAGTAGATTTAAAGTATTTCTTTCTCGTTTTGATTTCAGTCTGTTTATTGTTCTCTTTGATAACAAAAGAGGCAGTCGACCTCACCGTATTCAGTCCGACTATATATAATTTTTCAGCTTCCATTGTTCAATGTAACAGTGAGAAGTATGGATGAATGAGTTTAGCTTGCCACTATTACCGACTTGGTTCTCATAAGCAGCATGTATATACGCAACCAAAATATAAATATATACGCATATTCATGCTCAAACGCAAACACACAAGCAAAGAAGATGGAAAGAAGCAGAATCAAAAACATAATAATAATAATAATAATAATAATAATAATAATGATAATATATATATATATATATATATATATATATATATATATATATATATATATATATATATATATATACGTATAGATTATCATCTTTTATAAAATATATAACCATTAGGCACACATACAGAATTATATATTCCCATTTGCACATACACAAACAACCGAAAAATGTACTACTATAACAGATGTAGAGACATTTAAGCATTCATATATAAAAATATTTTACATTCTACACTCATGTGTACACACACACACAAACATACACACACAACCAAACATATATATCTATACATGTATACATATACGTATGTATATACGATACAATGAATGTATACATACATACATGTATACATTCATATATATGTACATACCTACGGACATATGCACAGACACGAGCGCACACACATATATACACGCACACACAAGCACACACATGCCAAATTTCCAAGCAATATATATGTAATTTTCCTACGTGAGTGCTAACGGAAATGATGTAGAAATATTAATCATAATGCGGACAAGAATTTCGATATCAGAGTCTTCCAAAGTCAATATTCATGTGACTCTCTACAGAGTTGAGCTCATTTTCGTAGAACCAAACCGGGTAAATCACGGTTGTTTTGTTATTCCATGCGTGATACAGGTATCATGAAGGTTTATCAATTATATAGAAAAATCAGACCGCGATAAATATAATCTTAATCCATACTTTCGAAGGTGGTTCAGTATGTAAATATGATTTGGTTTATATTGGGGACAGACAAATAAAGTTTATTATGCCATAGTTATATACAGAATATATTTTTAGCAAGCTCCATTTTAGAAGTTGAAGCGCTAGAATGTTATAACGGATTCTTGAATTACATTGATAATCTTCCATACATAAGGAAGAAACAGACCCGTTGTGGTAGCAAGGAAATAGTGAATATAATTTCAGTCATCCAGATGCATTCCGTCAGTGTGAATTGAAAACGGATTAATATTGTAAGGACGGGAGACCAGAATCTGTGGACTAAGTTTCTGTCAAATTTGTAATATATCTTCTGTAGAAGAGTATTATTTGAATCAATTATTTTTCAGATTGACAATGTTTTTCTCAGAATGTGAGCTTGTTGTTGTTGTTGTTGTTGTTGTTGTTGTTGTTCTTCTTCTTCTTCTTCTTCTTCTTCTTCTTCTTCTTCTTCTTCTTCTTCTTCTTCTTCTTCTTCTTCTTCTTCGTCGTCGTCGTCGTCGTATTATTATTATTATTATTATTATTATTATTATTATTATTATTATTATTATTATTATTAAGGCGGTGACCTGGCAGAATCGTTAGCACGCCGGGGGAAATGCTTAGTGGTATTTCGTCTGAGTACAAATTCCTCTGAGGTCAACTTTGCCTTTCATCTTTCTGAGGTCGACAAATTAATTACCAGTGAAACACTGGGGTCGATGTAATCGACTAGTCTCCTCTCACAACATTTCAAGGCCTTATGCTTCCAGGAAAACGAATTATTATTATTATTATTATTATTATTATTATTGCTATTACTATTGAAGATGCTGCTTTTTTTTTGCGATGAACGGGCGTGTGCAGCATCGTTGAATTTGATTTTTCAAAGTTCAGTAGATGAGAAAAAGTTAATTTGCTACACATTTCTGCAATTACTTATGTAGACAAAGGAGAAAACTTAATCCTTTACTATATTTGACTAGCAACAGATACGCTAAATTTTACATGGGTTGCCTTGGAGGATAAGAAAGATATGCTAGTCACAAACGTGTGAGTAAGTATACGTCCTTAGAATGTTTGAAAATGTATTGAAATTATTTTAAAGAGATCCACTGAAAAAGACAAATAGAAAAAAAAGGACGAAAGTAATGAGCGCTGAAACAGTATCAGCGGTTGTCAACACAGTTATTTATATTTTAGCAAATACTACTGTAATGGTTAGTGTTAGTTCTAATAATATTAATTGCAATCCAGAGTGCTGCTAACATAACATGCTAGTTAGTTGCACAGTTAAAGAACAAATGTAAGAGAATTATTATTTAGAAGACAATGCTTTCTCGCTAGAGGATCTGAACGAAGAAAGCAAAGAAGTAAATGTTGCTATTTCTCGCTTTTTCTCTCTTCAAAATAAATAAATAAATAAGAGAAAGAAAGAAAGAAAGAAAGAAAGAAAGGAAGAAGAAAAAAAGAAAGAATGAAAGGAAGCAAGAAAGAAAGAAAGAAAGAGTGAGACGAGCTTTCCCATGCTTTCGAAACAAGCTGGAAGACAGTTTAGACTATGTCTGAAATGATGTGTAATTTATCGACTGAGTCAAGATATCAAATAGAAGTGATAATTACTTGAGTGGGAGACAGATATGACTAATGTACTGCTCAACCCTATCTGCAGGATGTATCACAAACAGAAAGATGCAAACTTTCTCCATGATCAGGAACATTGGTACTATCAGAAGCTTTTGTTTGTGGAAGTTGCCCTCATATTATTTCTGTGTTTATCTAGGTACATTCATTTATATGGTGCAACACAACTATGTAAATATTACAATCATTCGAATTTTCTTAATGCCGTGATATTAATAATGATACACATAATTCATAGCAAAGTCCACTCATTAGTGCTAAAATTACTGGTAACTGAAATTACTGCATACGCTTGCTCAATGACAGGTTTCATTTTATAGAATATTTAGTGTTGTAATAGTTATAAGAAATCTATTTCTTTTAGAATGCACATAAACCCACAAACATCTGCGTCTATCTATCTATCAATCAATCAATCAATCAATCTATCTATCTATCTATCTATCTATCTATCTATCTATCTGATTTATATACCAAAGACTTAAGGAATAGAGTAGGTAAAATCTGGGCTATATGTGTTTCATAGTGAGCGGAACCTCAGAAGTAAATATCTTACTAAAACCTGGTGCCCATCTCTAATCTGTGACTTCACGAAATCTGTTATAGGAACAGCACAAATATAACTTGAAGAATAATGTTCTCAAAGTGCCGTATATTGCATTAACAAAATACAATTTTATATGTATTTTATAACATTCTTGTCCGAATCCTAGTTATATATATATATATATATATACACATGTGTAAATCCACACGTGGTGAACACCAATTTGGAATAAGATTTATGTGCTTGAGTGTCTTTTGGTGTCAAATAAATGAGTGACATTTTTATTTTCTCTCCGAACATCAAGAAAGAAACAAAAAATAGTCCCAAAACATTAGTAGTACAATAATGGGAAAATCATCACGTGACTCAGTGTTAAGACTTCTTTTTACAACCACTGAAAGTTAATTGCACAATATGTCACCATTTCAGTTTAATGCATGGGATTTAGTCAAATCCGGCGCAGAAACTTATACGTCACTTCTACTAGCTCCATATACATTTTGATCAATTTGATTATTATAATCTTCGTCAAATCGTATCCTTTGTACTAGTCATGCTCCTTTATTTCTCCCTTTTAGAAACTGTGCTCTTGCCTATAAATAAACTAATAGTTTATAAGAATGATTAGTTAGATTGTTTCGACTCAAGGATGAACGTGTATAGTTTAATGTCTTGCTATATCCAGTTTTCCACATTATTCTCAAATCCTAAAGCATCTGAGGTAGCATAAGTATCATAAAATCTAATTTCCAAATTTTGTAACATTACAAGTTCTTAACGGATATCACGTAAGATTTCTTCATGTTTCAAGCAATTTCTAACGCATGACAAACTCTACTTAACCATATCGTGCAATATATAAGAGAAGGTGGTAGATATAGCTGATCTGTTAATGCCCTGTGCTAAATACTTTACGATATTGAGTTTCGTATGTGATTTCTTGTCCAAACACTGTTTCAATAAGACACATCTTCCATCGCTTCTGTAGCTAAGGAGTGTAAGTAGTGTTATCGTATTTGTAATTTTATTGGCTGTGGTATTATACATATTTGAAGATAGACAAGGGTTTATTAAGAAAATAAGTATAAGCTTATAAATATGATGTTCTCTTTTGATTTATTAAAGAAGTAATTGCGAGTCTCCTGCCCAAGCTACTGGCAATGTAATTGAAGTCATGCCCACATTATTAAGAATGTAATGTCTATGCAAAACAAACAAAAAAATCAAATATACTTAATAAAGATTAAAACAAATATGATCATAACAGTAATAACAACAATAATAAGGAAAATAAAGTAAGAATGTAATATTCATTTAATCAACATTCACACATTTAATAGGTAAGATGTGTAATATTTACATTTCAGTAAATGTATATATATATATATATATATATATATATATATATATATATATATATATATATATATATATATATATATTATTAAACCGTGGGAGAGGCATTATGCCGGTAATAAACACACGCACTAGTTCAGTCCTTTATTAATTTATAAATTAATAAAGGACTGAACCAGTGCGTGTGTTTATTACCGGCATAATGCCTCTCCCAAGGTTTAATTGTATTTCTTTCAACACACGTATCCACATCAAGAATCTTGCACACGAAATACACATACGAAATATATATATATTGTTATATTGTTATATTGTTATATTGCTATATTTCGGGATGGTCATTTTTTTTCTGTATTTGTGTGTGCGCGTGCGTTTGCATGTGTGTGTATTTATGTGCGTGTGTGTGTGTATGTGCTTCGCATGTGTCTAAGTTCTTCGCATGTATCTAAGTGCTTCGCATGTGTGCGTGTGTGTGTATGGGCTTGCCAACTACAATGTTTATATCCGTGCACTTTATACTATGGGGAGAATTCACAAAAAAAAAATACGAAGACAGGTGGTGTAGACAACAAACAGATGTATTAGTATAACGCTCGGGAAGTGAGAAAGCCTTTCACGTTTCGAGCCTACGCTCTTCCACAGAAAGGAACACAGAAGGAAACAAGTAGAGAAAATAAAGAATGGGTAGTGGCTAGCGATCTATCATGGCAAATGCCGGACAGAAGGGTCACGCAGGAGAGCTAGGGAGAAGGGGAGATAATAAAGTAGCGGTGATCTCAAAATGAAGGTGCGCATGCGTATCGTTTTTTTTCTTCTGTCGCTACTGCTGCTGTTCTTGACATTTACACATACATACACACACACAAATACACACACACACACACACACACACGCAAACACACACACATACACACACGCACACGCAAACACACACAGATAGAGAAACGAAAAAGAATGCGCAGATAACGTTACGCATCATACGAGGACAGAACGGACTAAGAGAAGCAGAAGGTTACACGAGGACGGAAAGGGTTACTGAAGAGTTTGCAGATGTGTGGCGAAAGATTTCTGGACAGTGGACATCAGTTAAAATAAGAACAGTAGTAAACGAGTGAAGAACGAATATATACGCGTGTGTTTATTTGGCAAAGGAAAACATGTATTTATTTTTATATTTTATTTTTTATTTTTATTTATTTTTTGAAGAAGTCACCATCCTTAAGATCATTCCAATACAATGGTAAAGGGGAAAAAATAATTAAATAAATAATACTCTCTACCCATCTGCCTGACTATCTCTCTCTCTCTCTCTCTCTCTCTCTCTCTCTCTATATATATATATATATATATATATATATATATATATATATATATATATATATATATATATATATATATATATATATATATATATATATATATATATATATATATATATATATATATCAGCCTATCTACCTACCTATATTTCTATCTATCCATCTCCATTGTCTTCGAACATCACCCCAAAAAGCAAAAACATGTTTTATATAGATGAGCAAGCTGTTTGTGCATTCACAGAATTGTATTTGACAAGTTCTAGAGAGGAACGAAAGCGTTAATAATAAAAGGAATTTTTTACAAAATTCTGACGACTTTTTTTCTCGATATACATCTAGCTATTTATCTATCTATCAATGTCATGTGAGAAGAAAATATGATAAACTACTTAGCATTCTTTATCATATTACTGGGTCTAATCCCATTGGATACTCTCTCTGTGATTACAAAACAAAAAGATTGCCTTCTTTAAAAAAAAAAAATGTCATTAAAAAGAAGTGCTTATATGGTCATAATTATATTGTTTTTTGATTATTTTGATCCTTTAGCATGAAAGAAAAACTCACACTACCACATAATGGTATCGAACATGTAACTATTATTAGCAAAGCAAAATGATTAGCTAAAATATGCCACGTTTGCGATTAGCGTATCCAAATATAACAATTGGAAAATTATGTACAGATAATGGTGAATTTTTATGTAACGACAGAGAGATAGATAGATAGATAGAGAGAGAGAGAGAGAGAGGGGGGCAGACAGACAGACAGAAGTAAAAGAGAAGATATATATATGTGTATGTGTGAATCTATACCGGGGTCCTTTTCTTTGGACAAAATCGACGGGTTGTAGATGGAACAGCGTGCACGGACAACTACACTGCAGACGTTTATCCAGCTTAAACTGCAGACATTGAGTTGAACTCAAAAAGTATATGAAAACCGTTGCATAAATGACATTTTATTTTGACAAATCTCGCTCAAGTTTTGCAATCTTCACAAATATATCTTACTTAGAACATAAATTCGCTTTTTAGTCCAGAAAATAAAGTTACATTGACGTATTAGATTTCAACATTTTCCACGTTTTAAACATTTGATCAGATGTCAATTGTAAACTTTAGTATTACCATGTATTTCGTAGTTGTTGTTGTTTTTTTCTACATGTGTTGGCTGGATTTCTGCTGAACCTACTTTTATTGAAATTAGAATTTGTTAAAATATTGCTCTCAGTTGATCTAAGAGATACGTATTTATTGCAATCAAGATTTTTATCCTCTATTTGCTGCTATCTACGTTTACCCTAGCGATTTCTATAGATTTATCTGCTTACATTTATACCTTCTTATTTGTATATCGATCAACTTTCATCTTACTCGCATTTATATTTACTTATCTATCAACCTGTTTGATTGCACACTCATACAGACGCTTATATAAATGTATTGGAGGCGTTTCATCTTCAAAAATTTGAACGCTTTCTAAAAATATTAAAATATATCACACATCATACATTTCGAATAACCAAGCTGTGGAATTATCTTCTTCTAGATTTAAAACATTCAATGTGTGAAGAATAATACCCTCATCAGCGTCGGAAGCTGTTTTGAACAACCTACGACTACCCAGTTTTAGACGAACATACACATGCTCACGAAACGATTTCTTTTTTTCAAATTCATTTATCGATATCATTTTTTCATCTCATACTTGTTAATTTACAGGTTTTATTTTTTTAAACTTTGATTATTTTATCTCGTCTCTTAACTTGCTAGTTCCGACGTGTTCCAAATGGAAATCCCAAATTACCTTTACATTATCTCGCTACATTACTGGTTTTGGGTGGTGTTTATAACAGTTGATAGCCGCTTATATTTTGTAGTTACTACATACGCTGCAGTGCAAGTACTTTATTACTCTGTTGTCATGTCGATTCTTATACGCATTTAGTGTCAGTAACAAAGAGTTTCAGAAAGCTGGTCCACACTTACCTCTTATTCATCACAAAATTTATTTTTGATTTGCAAAATGTTTAAAGATGTTACATTTGAAGTTGCTGGTAAGCAAAGTTTGGTTTTGTGCTGCAAGTATGAATCCATTTATCTCCACGTTTAGTCTTGAATTGCTCAGCCACTGATGTCTTTACTTTATTAATTTTTCGTTTTGTAGCTTTTATGGTATATATATTTCGTAGCAATTGCTCCTGACCTTGCAGTTTTTGGTATCTGCTAGACGTTCAAAGCTTGCAAACGGGAAATATTTTCCTGTTGTTCACTTCAAGATTTATTCTGATTTGGCGGTTGTATTTGCTATACTTCAACTTAAGAAGGAAGCTCTTATTGCATTCGTGCTAAATATATATATATATATATATATATATATATATATATACATATGTGTGTGTGTGTATGTGTGTGTGTATATGTGTGTATATGTTTGTGTGTCTGTGTTTGTCCCCTCAACATCGATTGACAACCAATGCTGGTGTGTTTACGTCCCCGTAACTTAGCGGTCGATTTGCTCGACTAAAGGTGGTGCTCGAGCATGGCCGCAGTCAAATGACTGAAACAAGTAAAAGAGTAAAAGAGTATATATGTATATATATACTGTAAGGTTCGTAATGTTAAGATCAACAAAAAGTACTCCATCTGGTGACAGGGAAATATTATTCAATAAATACAATATATGTTTGTATGTGTT
>NC_142937.1:83961396-83976396 GCF_046866305.1 Octopus bimaculoides | reverse complement strand
AGTACGAGAATATCGGAGGTAGAGTAATATGCTTTATCATTAAAGCCGCAAAAACATCTAAAAAAATCACAAAAATGTGGTAGTCAGCAGTTTCACGTTCCCGTTCGTCGGGCAGTTTTATTTAAGAATGGAACCTTATCACAACTTCCCTACAAACGGAAGCGTGAAATTATGAGTAGCAGTTTTTGGTGATATTTTGTGATGTTTTGCAGATTTAATAATAAAGTATATATATATATATATATATATATATATATATATATATATATATATATATATATATATATATATATATATATATATATATATATACAGACACACACACACACACGCACAATGGAATGAATTATAACGCTTTGCTAAGTGAGATTGCTCAAGTAATTAGTAACGAAAAGCAAAAATATGTGTGAAATATAAGAAAATTAGTTAATCAAAATCTTTTATAATATCGAGAATATAATCAGAAGTAAATCTAATCTTTCACCTGGACATTATTTCTCGGGAAAGATCATAAAGGAAAGAAAAAACGCCTGTTTCTCTTGTTTTATATATAGTGATGCTTATGCTAATCGAGCGGTCTTAAAGTTAATCTGTATACACAGTTGGACAGGCTTAAACGAGTTAGTACGTGAGCTGAGGATGACGCCCAAGAATTTGATTACTTGAAGATTAGTATTTATTTATTTATTTATGTGTTTCAGCCAAGTGGCTGCGGTCATGCTGGTGCACCAGGCCAAGGATTTTTAACGTCGTGATAAGTTTTCTGTTTTCTGATTTAATTAATGTGTTCTTAACTATATATATATATATATATATATATATATATATATATATATATATATATATATATATATATATATATATATATATACTGCGTGGCACTTTGTGTAAGTATCTTCCACTATAGCATCGGGCCGACCAAAGCTTCGTGAGTGGATTTGTTAGACGGAAACTAAAAGAAGCCCGTCGTATATATAATATATATATATATATATATATGTATGTATGTATGTGTGTATATATGTTTGTGTTTGTGTGTTTGTACCCCCAACATAGTTTGACAACCGATGCTGGTGTGTTTATGTCCCCGTAAGTTAGCGGTTCGGCAAAAGAGATCGATAGAATAAGTACTAGGCTTACAAAGAATAAGTCTTGGGGGTCGATTTGCTCGATTAAAGGCGGTGCTCCAGCATGGACGCAGTCAAATAATTAAAACAGTAAAAGGATAAAAGAATGTATATATATATAGAGAGAGTGATAGAGGGAGAGAGGGAGAGAGAAAGAAAGAAAGAAAGAAAGAAAAAGTTACAAAGAAGAGAAAGTGAGACAAAAGCAGAGGAACAATGGAAGGGAGCTACATTTGCGTGAATTAAATTATATATTAAATCAGGCAACTAGTGTAATTTATTAAAAGTAACACCACAAATTTACTTCAGTCTCGTACATATTCACTTTGTCTCAATGGCTCTGGTTTCAAAGGTCTTCACTGTAGAACTTTTCATTAAAATCTAAACAATACAGTAATTTTCTCTGCAATTAGTAGAATTCTAATGTAAACCAGAATTAATGCTAACATGTTTCCAACGTGTGTGCATTTCTTTGTCTGATTCTTTTTTTCAACCTGGTGATGCCATCATTTGAGAGATTTCGAACTTGATAAGAAACCAGTTCTTGTATTAAACACATTTAGCATTTGGATCCCTAATCTTCTCCAGTCTCCGAGATTAGGTGCTACAATGCTTATAGATTATACAAACATCATATTATCTGAGTTTGATCATCAGCTTTCGCCTCTGATGTTCCCAAAAGAACTAACAATAACAACTTCAGCCATTTCAGTCATGTATACAAAATAACTGTTAGTTTCTGGCCTCAAAAATCAATAACAGTAGATTTTCTGTGACAAACATGAAAGCATTATACTTTTTCACATATGTAATACATAGGTTAAATTTATTAAGCGAAATGTTTCGGTTGAATGACTTAACTGCGAATATTTTTACTGATGCCACTTAACTTTTGGCTTTCTCGTCTTTAAATTGTGGAAAATCAGTAAATCAAATATGCAAACACAAACTCGCATACACATACATACACTCGCGAAAACGCGCACATATACATACAAACGCTCACCCTCCCTCACAAGAGCATGTGTAAGTATGTAAAAATGAGTTCGCTTTTGTGTTTATATGTATGTGACTTTCTTATAAACCTGTATTTTCCCCTATTTTGTAAACTTTCTGCCATATCCATATTCATTGTACAAATTTCTGATAATTAGGATTAAGTATTTTTGTTTTCATTTATTCTCATCTTTTACGTTATTTAGTCATTCTGTAATTTTAAAAATTTCTGTATTATACATCAAGATGACACATTTATTCATATATTTATTTGCTCGTTTATGATAGGATAAATTATCTCAGAATAACTTTAGAAATAAATTGTCAAGGAATCTATTGTAAAAGTGGCATCTAATCTAACCATCTTTCGGGATGATCATATGCTTTTTATAACAACTTTTATTTTGTTATGGTTGTAATTTCCTTTTCAAAATATTTCTCTTTGATTTTTCGTTTATTTTTACTGCAACATCATTAAATTATATCACTTCACCATTTTGTTCAAGAAATGGAATAGAAGCCATTCTTATTTTACTGAACATTTCATTTTACAACACAATGAGTTTTTTAAAGCCTTTCTATAGCTAGAGTTATTGAGTTAGGAAATTGCATAGACACATTTACTGTATAAAATGCATCTATAGCATCATTTATTGGGTTTAGTCCTCCTATGAAAATAGTTATTGAATTAATCACAAAGAAGTATATTTACTTCTTGTCTATATATTGCATTTGCTTCAGCGTTAGCTTTAGAATCTTAAATCATGGAGTCAGAAATTCAGAGAAAAAAAATCTCCAGTGATTAGTTAAGTTAATTAACGAAGTTAAATCAAATTTCGTAGTATGAGGTAACGTGCAATGTGCTGTGTGATATCAGAACGTGTAACACAGAAATATTATGTATACAACCTTACACACACACACACTTATGTATGTATGTATATGCATGCATGCATGCATGCATACATGTATATATCTATATCTACACGTACACACACGCACACACACACACACACACACACACACACACACACACACATACAGTAAACACTCGCCATATTGCGGTTCACCTATCCACGCAATGAGTACATCGCAGATTTTTCAGGCTCATATATGTAAATTTACATCGCGGACTCCTCAGTATATCGCGGGTTTCTGCTGCCGATAGGTATTTACATTGTATCATACTTTAATTATTTCTATGTGATTGTATATTCTCTTAATTATAAACAACTATGCGGTACTTACTCCAAATCAATAATCACCATTCCATGAATGTTTTTGAAACACTACAACTATCTAAGCTGTCATCTGAATTTTAAAATTCTTACTTGTGCACAATTATTCTAAATTTATTAATCTGTTGTACCCGAAAATATATGTCAAGAGCAGGATGTTAGATTTGAGTCTGTAGAATAATATATATTTTGAAATATTAACAATTTCATAAAATATCTTACCCGCGTTGTTCTTACACAATTCTGAGACATTAAATAGAAGAAAACCTTAAATATTTGCAAGTAATTTATAAAAGTATTTTTGGAAGAAATTCCTCTCAGAAATAAGGGAGTTATGTATGATAGTGTAATCCGAGACGTAATCGCTGACCATGTCTTGAAACGGAAGTATGAACATGGAAGAATACTTCAGCCATCTAAAAAGATCAAAACAGTTAAATTCTTTCACGATTATTTCTTGAAGTGTCACAATTTTCAGTACCTGGTCACAGTCCCCTAGCAATTGTGAACTTGTGTCAGTGACCATCATAGAAAATAGAATATTAAATAAATTTGATAGTTTTTGTGCATTATATGATGGTTAAAATGGCTCTTCTACGATGATGTTGTTTCAGTTTCCACAGAAACCCTCAACTGCTTTTTAGAAAACGTTTTGTCAAGATCTATTATGTAGTATTTATTTTTCTCTATAGCACGTTACAGAATTTTTATCTTTGATTATATAATCAATAAAATTGAAATATTACTAGCAGAAAGGTGTTGTCCAGCGTGTAATAGTTTGTGGACAAACAAATGCAACCGGACTATAGAAGATAGAATAAATGATGAAATTTTAAATATGAGAACGATATATCAATTTTTATATACCTACAAAAGGAGTTCTAAAACCTGGCTTCAGATTGTTGGCACAAAGCCAGCATTTTCAGAGAAGGAGTAAACCAATTAGCATGATCTCAGTGCTTAACTGGTACTTATTTTATCGATTCCGAAAGGATGAGAGGCAAAGTCAACTTCGATGGAATTTCATATCTGGACATTAAAACGGGCAACATGCCGCTAAGCATTTTATTCGGTTTGCTAACTCTTCTGCCAGTTCCCCACCTTAGGTTTCTTAAATATTGGTCTCAAATTTTGGCACAGGGCCAGAAATATATGGGGAGGGGTAATTCGATTACATCGAAACCAATGTTCAACTGGCATTTATTTTATCGACCCCGGAGGAATGAAAGGCAAAGTCGACATCAGTGGTATTTGAACTCAGAGCGTAAAGACACGAAATGCAGTTAAGTATTTTGTTCGTCGCGCTAACGATTCTCCCCACTCGCCTACTTAGATTCTTAAACATTAACATTATTTCTAGCGGAACCCCTGAATATTTCACAGAATTAACAGTAAACCTATTGGTTTATACCTGAAAACTTTATACAAAAAGCCTGAAAGCGTAGCTTGTGTTTTGTCTGTATGGAAAGATAGTCGATCGTCTGCTATTCATTGAAAAGTGAAGGAAATTGGTATACGATGATTACTTAATGCACTTTATATATTTTATGCACAATTTTATAGACTTAATACACAGCACTCATAAAATGAATATTCATTCTTATTTTTCCATTTTTCCAATTAAGAGAAAAAATCACATTTTAAAATTTTCATGGTAACAATTTCATATCTAGAAAACAAAATTTATATAGTGAAGAAAGTTATTTATATGTAAAATATGGGGGTCAAAATTTCACGGGGGTAAAAATTTAATGCAGCATGGTATATTCTGAAAACCACATCGTTGGTAACTTATAAGTAAAGGTAATGGGTCAGAGCCAATACACATTTCAATTTGCATACACCTTTCAATCCAATATTTCTTTGCAGACTTTGTTCTTTGTGTAAGTTCTCTCTCTTCTTTTCTTTTGTTTCTCAGTGTTGATAACTTTAACTCTCACATCAGATAATTTACGAACCCTTGAGAATGCAACATATAGCTGAACATGGCCGAATACACGTTTAGGCAAGAACAGCCGCACTTTATCAACTGTCTGCCCTTGTGATTTATTGATAGTCATTGCATATGACAGGCGAACGGGAAACTGGTTTCTTTCTAACGCTAATGACAAGTTTGAGATGCGCATGCTTTAAGTGATAGATGATATTAAAAAATTAGTTCAATTAAAAAAGTATTACTTTTCACTATGCACTCACCATCCTCACATCCACCACTATAACCACCATCATCTCACTCTCTTTCTCTCTCTCTCTCATGCTCTGCCTTTCTTTAATCTCACATCAGAACATCACCTTTCTGCGAAAATTATATTCCTACCTCTCCTCTGTATCACTACTTTCAACTAAATTTTTTAACCCCGAAATAAATGTTACGTTCCTCCTACCACATGGCATGGACGCTTCTCTCACCGTCTATTCTCTCTCCTTCATTTTTCTCTCTCTTCGCCTTATCCTCTATCCCTCTCTTCTTTCTCCCTATTTTTCTCTAATCATGTGAAAGCGTTACCGACAGGCTAATTAACGCAATGACAAGGAAAATTATTATAAGATATGTCAAGTCAAACTTGTATTGGTTGACAAGTAGGCCTAAATAAATAACGCATTGAATTTGAAGCAATTTGTTGCAAAACATGGTAAGTTCCAAAAGTTACATGGAGTACGTAATCGGATATAGCGTTTGATAAACGATAAAAACGAATGTCAGCTATGTAACTTCCCGGTGCTCAAATCCACCGGAAAAGAAATTGACTCTCCCCTCCTTCACAACTAAGTTAATGTAAACGAATATGTAACAAACTTACATGGACTGGTCAGACTATTCCATTTAGTTGGGTGTTCACATTATACTTTTCTGTTAAGCAAGCTGACTTTCGGTTAAATGGGGAGTCAGTTTTAATTTACAGATATATGAAAGGAATTTTAGGTGTGTGAACAATTTTTTCACGAATTAGAATGTCACTTTGACTTAATCAAGTATAAAACCTACACACACTTCCTATAGTGTGAGTGAGTTCACTTAAAACTCTGTACAAATTACAAACACCTAGAAACTTAAAAATGGGTGTTTTTGTAACCTAGAGGTCAGCTACTACATGTGAACATATATGTTAATAGAAAATTATACATATATTAATAATATCCTATTTAAAGGAGGCTTAGTGTTCTGGCTAAGAATTGAAGAAAGACTAAGTTATTTGAAAAATATAATATAATATACTTTGATGCATGAAACATTGTTGAGATGAATTATGTATTCTACTTTATGATGTACAAAACAGTTATGTTTTTCAGAAATGTTCAGCGGTCCCCTCAGAAACCGCATGTACATATACACATGTATGCACAAACATATATATATACAAATGAATATGTGCGTGCGTGCGTGCGTGTGTATTATACCTGTGTTTGTGTATGTGAGATTCTATATGCATACACATATGTATGTATATATATAAATACACACACACACACACACACACATATATATATATATGTATATATATATATATATATATATATATATATATATATATATATATATATATATAAACATATATGTATGTATATATATATATATGTAAGGGGGATTTTATATAGGTGTATATGTGTCTATAACTATATTTGCGTGTGTACATGTACACACTTATAATTGTATGTTTTGTAGGTGTGTGAGATAAAGAAACGAGAGAAAAGAAGAAATACATTAATAAAATATAATTTCAACACACTTCTCTACTGAAATATGAGTACATCTTTATGTGACTTATATTTAAAGAATTCAGTTATTAAAATTTTTGCTGAAAGCAAAGAATAATTTTCACATAATATCTCTCTAGAATTCAAGATTTTTTTAATTTTTGTTTCATAGTATTAATTCTTTGAACGATATCAAAATGAAAAAAAGAAAAATAATAATACAAGTTATAATTATTAGCAATTTCGTATTGTTACCATAGTTCATATGAGTTAACATTATATTCTACTAATGTTTAAAAACATGCTAGCTTCTTTGTAAAAAAAATAAAATAGAAACCGTGTGTATTCTTATATCATCTCACATGACAAACCGAAATTCTTACTAGACCTATATGCTTGCTATATATTATTGATTCCAAATTATAGCACAAAACCAAAAGTTTTGGGGAAGGATTTAAGTGGATTACATCGACCCTAGTGTTCAACTGGTACTTATTTTATCGACCCGGAAAAGATGAAAGGTAAAGTCGACCTCATCAGAATTTGAACTCACAACGTGAAGAAGGACAAAATGCTTAGCGGCATATAGGATTATAGGTTAGATTTTTTCTATGCGCTTAATTATAATTCTGAATTTGATCTCACCTTCATAGGTTTATATTTATATGCTGGTTGCTTTAAAAGTTTTAAAGATTTTTTCCTTTATTATTATAATTGAAAAATTTCTATTCACTAGACTGTTTCTAGTTATTTATGGGCTACTCTGACCGAGTACATGCGTGCTGAGGTAGGCGACGAAATCCGATGAGGATGTTTTTCTGATATTTATATGTATTCCTGGCTCTGCGTTTACTTTCCTGTGGGTATGAATAAGTATCTCATTTATTTCACCAAATATGCTCTGCCGACGAGGAAAAGTCATTTGGCTAATCCAGAAATTGATCAATCCAGAGCTAACTGTATCTTTATGAATTTCCATTAACTAGATTTTTTTCTATGCCCTAAATTATAATTATAATTACATATGTGCGTGTGTGCGTGTGTGTGTGTGTATCTGTGTTTGTGTCCCCACCATCACTTGACAACAGATGTCGGTGTGCTTACGTTCCCATAACGTAGCGGTTCGGCAAAAGAGGCCGATAGAATAAGTACTAGGGTGACAGAGAATAAGTCCTGGGTTCGATTTCTTCCAGTAAAACATTTTAAGGCGGTGCTTGAGCATGGTCACTGTCAAATGACTGAAACAAGTAAAACAATAAAAGAATACATGCATGTCTACATACGAATAGGATCTATTTTAAAACGGGGGCACCAGTTTTCATTAATGTTTTACGTAGTGTTTTGGGTACGGAAAGACTTTCAAACTTCGTATACTTATCTATTTTGTGTTATAGAACAGAAAAATATTTTTGTATTCGAATTTATTTCATGTAAAAAATTGTCTTATTTCGATAATTTCAACCAATCACTGACAAGTATTCAGTTGTTTATATTTACTCCTTTGGCTGATTAAGCGATGTAAAGCGTATTTAATCTCCATACCTTCGTTTTATTTGCTTTTTTCATTTTAAATTTGCTTTAACCCTAACCCTAACCCTAACCCTAGGGTTAGGGTTAGGGTTAGGGTTAGGGTTAATTGTTTCAGAATCGTTTGTTTTTGTAGTCGGCACTTAATGTATATCGGCTGAATGGACGTCAATGATTGGTTGAAATTACAGAAATACGACAACTTTCACATGGAATAACTTAGGGATTTCTTTTTTTTTAAGACGACTAAGAGAAAAAGATGTTTTATATGACACATTCTACCAGTGTTCCAAGTTTCAAAGTGTTTCGTTAATGAAAAATGTGGCCCCCGTTTTAAAAAAGATCCTACGAATATGCATACAAACATATACAAACGCACACCCATACACACATACATACATACATACATATACACACACACATACATACATACATGCATACTTACATACATACACATATACATACATACATACATACATACATACATACATATATTTCAGTTCTGTCGCAATAAATTATTAATTTCTACTTTTTGTTGTTATAATTATTTTACCAGGTGGCTCAGTGGTAAAGCTAAAGAAGAGAATCACGTCTTCTATGCATTTTGGGGACCAAATGCACACGCCGTTTCTAATCTCCTACCATGTTAAAAAAAAAAGAAATATCTCTTGTATATTCACTGATATATTAGGAATAAGAATGTCAAGGTGTAAATAGAAAAAGGGAGCGGTCAATGAAATCTGATTGAAAACAACTATGCTAGAAATATTTTGATAAAAAAATTTGCTCGATTATGTATAAACTTGCGTTTATAGTAAAACCTAGCAGGCGTGTGCTATTCCTATTATATACACCAAAACAAATAAATAAATGAAGGGACGTGTGTATATTATTATATGAACATTGTAATTATTTTACACAGGAATTCGCTTATATTAACATTAGGTATTGGAGATGCGGAATAAAATTTGCATAATGTTATGTAGGTATGTTTCGTTGCATCAGCATTATATATGGGAAATGTCATAATGATATTTATTGTATATGTGAATGGAATGTATACTACATTGATTATTGAACAATATTCTACTGTTGACGACATAGTTGTATTAATATATATATATATATATATATATATATATATATATATATAGAGAGAGAGAGAGAGAGAGAGAGAGAGAGAGAGAGAGAGAGAGAGAGAGAGAGAGAGGGGGGGGGAGAGAGGGAGAGAGAGAGAGGTAGATAGATAAATAGATAGATAGATAGATAGATAGATAGATAGATAGATACATAGATAGATAGATACATAGATAGATAGATAGATAGATAGATAGATAGATAGATAGATAGATAGATAGGTAGATAGATAGATAGATAGATAGATAGATAGATAGGTAGATAGATAGATACATTTCTTTTATTAGCCACACAGGGCTCAACGAAGATGGGACAAATACAATGTAGAGCTTTTCTTTTTGGGAGGGGGAAGGAAGGAAAAAAAAAAAAAAAAAAAAAAATTGGTGGTGTCGATCAAAAGGGATCGTAGGAAGGGAAAAAGGGGCAGTTCGATCAAAAGGGATCGAAAAAAAAAGAAAAGGAAAGGCCGATCAATAGGGATCGTGTATCACACAGTAATGTTCTCGTGTAAAAAGAGGGGAGGACAGTTTAGGTTTAGCCGTGGAAGGAAAAGCCTACGGAAAAGACCACGGTAACCTTGGTCAATATTCTCATTGAAGAAACTATAACAGTAAGTGACTCTCTTTTGCCTTTTTGTTTTCTTTTTTTTTCTTTTTCATAGGGTTATGCTCAAGATGGCTCCGTCGTTCACACGTGCCATCCTTGCTACATTCACCCATCTTTTTTTGAAGCATTCACTAGACAAGACTTCCCTTTCTACTCTCAACTTCCTCTTCAGGTGATACTTGAAGAAGTTGATGAGAGATTGCCCAGAGAGGAAAGTCTTTGTCTCTAGACCTTTCAGACGCGTCCACCATACACATTCTTTCGCCATAGCCACAAGTACGATGAAAATAGCTCTTCCTTCCCGTTTAAAGGAAGGAGGCGCGACAATATTCACGATAGACTCGGCTGATAGACCGACTCGTCCCACGCGCGATAGCAGTTGTTCGACGTAAGCCCACAGCTCGGAAATGGTGGGACACTGTACGAGTGCGTGCAGAACGGTTTCGTCGCTCTGCCGGCATCTCGGACAGGTCGGCCCCGTGTTTCTCGAGCCATGCCTGTAGAGCTTATCCCGAACGGGTAGTGCTTCTCGATAGCACTGCCAGGCCAGGGATCTCTGGAAGTTGTCCATAGGTCCCGGCCCGAAGGTCGTCTTAAACAGGCGGGTCAGGTATTCCTCGTCGACGCCCAGGTTCGCCCCGAGATCGTCGTCGTACCTTCCCTCCACTAATCCACTATAGAATGCGTTAGTTGTGATGCAGTCGCTCAAGGTTGACCCGGGTTGTTGGAGTTGCCGAAGAGCAGCGCGACACTCGCGGTGCCATTCGCCCTTCCTCGGCCTCTTCTTGATCCATGACTGCAGTTCGGTCATGGAGACGAGCTGCGGGAAAGCGCGCCGCACAAACGGCGACCACACCTGTTCACCGCTGTCTACGTAGAGCCGGAGATGTCGCAGTCTCAGCGCGTGTCTGCGCATCATCAACCACGGCATGCCCAGTCCTCCTTTTAACGGGTGTTGGCAGCAAACGGATCGCCTAACCATCGGAACGCTTCCTTTCCACAAGAAGCGGAAGAGGATGCGCTCCAGTTTGGTGATGGTAGGGTCGGGACAAGGAACGACGGTCAGGCGGTAGTAGATGACGGACGCGATGTACGTGTTCGCCACCTCCGCCCGACCTTTCAGGGAAAGCTTCCTCTCGGCCCATTGCCGGGCTAGAGTGGCCACCCTTCTCGTTATCTCGTCCCAGTTCTTCTCCGTTTGGAGGTCTGGACCAAACCAGACCCCGAGCATCTCAACCGGACCGTCAGTCCAACGTCCCACGACGGAGGCGCTACTTGACGGCATGGGGTTGCTTCTCCAGGTGCCGAGCCGCAAGCCCACTGACTTATCCCGGTTGATTTTCGCTCCCGTTACCGCTTCGTATTCTCTCAGTGTCTCGCCGACAAGCTCGATGTGCTTTTGGCTAGACACTATGACGGTGACGTCGTCCGCGTATGCCGACACGCTCGTCCCGCATCCCAACTCTCGCGGGATGCCCCTCAGCGTCGCCAGCTTCCGCAGTAGTGGCTCGAGAGTCAACACGTACAGAAGCGACGAGAGGGGGCATCCCTGACGGACCGAACGTGCAATGTCGAAGGGTCTTGATAGATGCCCATTGACGCGAACTACCGAACGGATGCCTCTGTACAAGGCAGCAATCCAGCCGCGGAAAATGGGACCGAAGCCGGCCGCTATGAGGACAGCCTCCAAGTATTGATGGTCTACCCTATCGAAAGCTTTCGATTGATCTAAATTGATCAGGGCCCCACCCATGCCAGGTTCCTTAACTACCCTCTCTATGATGTAGCGCATCAGATGGAGGTTGTCATGGATGCTCCTGCCCGGCACGGCGCACGTTTGCGCCTTGCCGATCAGTTTCTCGATGACAAGCGCCAACCGCTTGGCTAACACCTTGGCCAAAATTTTCAAGTCTGCATTGAGCAGAGTGATGGGCCTAAAGTTATCTATGACGTCTCCCTTGTTTGGATCTTTCTTCAGCAGCGTTACGGCTCCTCGACTCACAAAACCGGGAATGCTCCCGTTTTGCTGCCAGTTGCAGTACACCGCCACCAAGACGTCTCCAAACAAGTCTGGCTTACAGTTGTAAAGCTCGTAGGGCAGACCATCCAAACCCGGAGATTTGTCCCTCGAGCATCCCGCCATCGCGTCCCTCACTTCCGCCGCCGTGATGGCACCTTCGCAGCACTCCGCCTCTCTTGCCGAGAGTCGTGGCAGGCTGTGCAGGTAGGCACTGAAGTCCACCCTGCGTTCTCGCTCGCCATTCGTCCCAAACAGTCGAGCAAAGTGCCGCTGAAAGGCCTCACACATTTTGCTTGGCTCGAGCAGTTCGCGCCCCTGTTCGTCCACCAGAGACCGAATGGTGGCTTTGTTGCCCTGTTGCGCCTCCGCCACCCGGGCCTCTCGTGCGGCTCCAACACCTTCGTTTCTTAGAGCACGCATCCTAGCCCTGACAACGCACCCTTCGTGTTTGGCGTTGAAGTGTTGGTCAAGGGCCAACCTCGCCGCCAAAACGTCGGATGCGATGCCACTTCTAATTGCCTCTTCTAGCTTCTTAACTAGTTCACCCTCTACTCTGTTTCTGTCTATAGATAGATAGATAGATATGTATATACATATGAATATACACCCACCCAGATGCTCGCCGAAGTAATACGGTAATCGTTAGAAAGATAACGCACATAAAAACCTAACAACACTATAAGATGGTAAAGTTGTTATACGTATTTTCTGCCGTATATGTTGAACTGTCGTTGCATTTTGCTATTGCTTGTGTACAGTTACACTTTTTTTTTTACATCACCTATGTCTGCTACATCAGTCACTGTATTAAATACTGAAAATTTAACTATCATCATATGCGCTTTCTTGCATTGTCATACGTAACAATAAGGCAACAGAAACTGAAGGTATTCTGTTTACTTATGTTTTCCATTGTTCTTTTATCTTTAATATTAACTCTAAGTTTAGCACATTTGGAATAAATGCGTTTGTTTCAAGTTTGTTATGAAATGATACATCATCTAAATCAGGCTGTATTTTTCATTTTTGCTTCAGAATGCGAAAAACAGTGCTCTATGAAAGAAAGTATTTGTTGGGAAAAAATTAAAGTAAATACTTATTTCATTTCAGAATTGATGGAGTAAAAGAGAAAGAAACTGTGATACTTACTGCAGTATTCCCCCATACTCTTTTCTGCTCTGGGCAGAAGGCCCGACGTTTTGGGGGAAGGGGCCCAGCCAGTCGATTAAATCGACCCCAGTGCTCAACTGATACTTTGTTTATCGATCTCGAAAGGATCAAATGTAATGTTGAACTCGGCGGAATTTGAACTCAAAGCGTAAAAACAGACGAAATAACGCTAAACATTTCACCCGTCTTTAACAATTATATATCCGCTATATCTAAAATCTGAAATGTCTCCATAACTACAGTCTCAGCTATAACATTGGAACCCTAGTAATTCATTACAACACTTACCCAGCGTACCTAGTCGTTTAGATTACCGGTGAACTAAACCCCCATATTTAGTATATATATATATATGTATTTATATGTATCCATGTATATATGTGTGTGTGTGTGTGTGTGTGTGTTTCTTTGTATGCGTGTGTTCAAATATAAGCCATATAAGCCACACGCGGGTATTTTAACAAGTAAGTCAAATAAGTATATATCAAATACCTACCAAGATGGATTTTTGATTTCCTAAACTTATCTCTAACATTTTCTTGGCGCTAAAAGTGTTTTATGATATAAGAAAACCTATTAAGGAGATGTGTACGTCTTTAATCAAATACACTTACGCACATTTATATACATAGATTTAAGTAATCACATTACGTATATGCGAATTTCTTTAGTCTTCTATTTATGTGCGTACGTAATGATGGTAGAGCTGTAAAATTTTTCATCAGGAAAACGTAAGGAGATTTGAAGTTATAGACACTACATATACGCTGGCAATAATAAATAGTTCTGGAGTCACGGAGATATTCCTCCGCGTTTGAGTAAGACAAAGGTTCGGGTTTCCCCGTTTCTTGCGCATTCTGTTTTATTCCATAGGTACGAGACTTGGGCAGTGTCAAGGCCCTTACCTGCCACATGAACTATATACGTGTGGATATGTGTATGTTTGTATGTGTGTGTGTGTTTGTGTGTGTGTGTGTGTTTGTGTGTGTGTGTGTTTGTGTGTGTGTTTATACATATTTACATGCATGCATAAAAACATTCCCAGAGATACATTTATATCGATAGAGCGAATTTTTTGTTACATATTTTTTTCCTTCTTAGTAATATAATACGTGGTATAGCATTACACGTATTTAATAACAAGGTACAGATATTACATATGGTAACCTTCGATTTCTTACGTTGACGTTTTTGTTCGAGATCAATAAGTGTTAGCAGGAGGATGGGCTGAATGTAAATCGTTCCTGAGCTTTGTCTTCGATATTCAGTATAAGGAAATCTGTGTCGCATTTTAGTCGCTTACAACAATGTACTTCGGCTACAAGTAATACATCCTCCTTGAATTATGAATACAATTTCGGAAGGGTACTGAGAGTAATTCTGACATAATCGTGTATAATCAGGGGAAAAAATGTTCTACGCATGTGATATTCTACGCACGTACATAGAGAAACATGAGATCAATATATGTGTGTGTGTGTAT
>NC_142937.1:83956396-83958896 GCF_046866305.1 Octopus bimaculoides | reverse complement strand
TTGCTCCCAGTAACATTTTCCGTTGATAAAACTAATCTAAATATAATTACAAACCTTGGAAAGTTTTTCCCTTTTCTCTTTTCAAAATTCTGTTGTATTAACCGTTGCTGTACCTGCTGCAGTGCATCAGTATTAGTCTCTGAAAAATACAAACATCTGGTGCTAACTTATACTTAATTTCAGAAAATATTTCCATTTTGCATGCAATTTCTCCGGTAATAGATAAGTATGTACACCTAACTATATATATATGGGAGAATATACAAAAAATAACAACAGACGAGGACAGGTGGTGTAAATAACAAAAGTATATATTAGTATGACGCTCGGGAATACGGAAAGTCTTTGACGTTTCGAGCTACGCTCTTCAACAGAAAGAATACGGAGACAAGGAGAAAAACACGGAGAAAAAAAATTGAATAGTGTTCAGTCAACGGTCAATCAGTCATTTGACTGCGGCCATGCTGGAGCACTGCCTTTAGTCGAGCAAATCGACCCCAGGACTTATTCTTTGGAAGCCTAGTAATTATTCTATCGGCCTCTTTTTGCCGAGCCGCTACGTTACGGGGACGTAAACACACCAGCATCGGTTGTCAAGCGATGTTGTGGGGGGGGGGGGGGAGACACAGACACACACATATATAAATATATATACATATATACACGGGCTTTTTCAGTTTCCGTCTACCAAATCCACTCACAAGGCTTTGGTCGGCCCGAGGCTATAGTAGAAGACACTTGCCCAAGATGCCACGCAGTGGGACTGATCCCGGAACCATGTGGTTTGTAAGCAACTTACTTACTACACAGCCACTCCTATCAATAATGATGATTGGAAATTTGGTCAGAAGGTCAGCAATTTTGTGTGTAGTGGGTAAGTCGATGACATCGACTCCAGTATTCCGCTAGTACTTATTTTATCGACCCAGAAAGGATGAACGCCAAAATCGACCTTGGTGGAATTTGAACTCAGAACCTAGCGATTCTGCTACCTGGTCGCTTGAGTGATGTTAAAAATAATATCTATTGTAATCATAACAATGGTTAATACTTAGATCATCGTAGTGATTTATATATGTACTACACACACACACACACACACACACACACACACACACACACACACACACACACACACACACACATACACATACGTTCTCTCTCTATCTCTCTCTCTCTCTCGATCTTTCACTCACACCCGCACACACTCACATATATTTATATGTATAATATCTATTTATAATATATGTATAATATATGTATTTATATTTATTATATTTATATATACTATTTATAGTTTATATGTATAATATGTATTTATCTATAATGTAAGTACAAAACGAAAGGAAACAGACGTGAGCGTACATATCTATTTATACATAAAGATGAAGTGAGAGAGAACGAGAGAGAAAGAGAGAGAAAGAGAGAGAATGAAAGAAACTGATTGAAAGAGAGATATACAGATAGAGAATGGATATATAGATAGATAGATAGATAGATAGATAGATAGACAGAGAGAGAGAGGGGAGAGAGAGAGAGAGAGAGAGAGAGAGAGAGAGAGAAAGAGAGAGAGGGAGGGAGGAAAGTGTGGGAATATTCATGGGTGTAAATATTCGTAAATAGAATAACTTTTGAAAACGCTTATGTATTAGTCTGCAGCAAGCAATATTCTATCTGAATTACTAATTTCACTAAACATAACTTTTGCAATGCTCAAAGCCATTTTCTTATCTTTAATACATTCTTTCGCTTTAATCTAGTGCTGTTTGTGTTGTTGTAGTTGTTGTTGGTGTTGTTGATATTATTGTTTTTACTTTTAGATATCGTTATCATCATCAACTTCGTCGTACCAGCCACTACGCACCCTGCACCGCCTATCCTTCTTTCTCAAGATCCTCCACCTCGCCGTCATCGTTGTTGTCCGCATCGGCATCGTCGTCGTCGTCGTCATCGTCGTCGTCGTCGTCGCCATCATCACCATCATCCCGATGAGCATCTCCATCACCACCACCATCATCATCATCATCATCATCATCATCTGCGTCATCAACATCGACATGTTCGCCGCCTTCCTCCGGATGGTCGTCGTTATCATAAACATCATCATCAACGTTGTGATCGTCATCACCATCATCATCATCATCATCATCATCATCATCATCATCGTCGTCATCGTCATCGTAGTCGTCGTCGCCATCATCATCGTCATCACCCCACCACCCCACCACCACCACCACCACCACCACCATCATCATCATCATCATCATTATCATCATCATCACCATCTTCATCATCATCACCATCGTCGTCATCGTCATCGTAGTCGTCGTCGCCATCATCATCACCATCGTCATCACCCCCCCCACCATGATCATCATCATCATCATTATCGTCATCATCATCACCATCTTCATCTGCATCATCATCATTACCTCATCCTCATCATAATCGTCGTCGGCTCGTCATCGTCATCACCATCAACATCAACATCATTATCATC
>NC_142937.1:83946396-83951396 GCF_046866305.1 Octopus bimaculoides | reverse complement strand
ACGAAGATGAGGATTGCATTGTTGCAAGAATTACAAAACTAGATAAGAAAAATATTTCATAATAATAAGTGGATCACACAAAATAACAAGAATCTCATCCACAAGAAAACAATAATCAGCATTACATAAAATGATAGATAAAAAGAGAACAATGATCAACAATAACAAAAACGACAGATGGAAAGGAAAACACAACAATTAAGTACCTTTAATAGTAACAACGGCAACCGCTAGTTAAATGATGACAAATTAACGAACAGTATAGATGGAAATATAATGTAATTTAAACTAAAACGGAAAATGTTATACAACACAGTAAACGTCTAAAATTGAAACATGAAACTATACTGGGGAATAGACACACAAGCATATATACTTTCTCTCCGTCTGTCTATTAAACTCTCCCTCTTTAACTCTGTCTATTTTCGTCGGCTTGGAGGAGGAGAAGGTCTACGTCTTCGTGTGTATATTTATATATATACTAGCAGGACACGTGAAAAATTCACGGAAAACATAAAAAAATGTATGCATCTATAATGTTTCTCTATTGTGACAGTTGCAGAATATAGAAAGACCTGTAAAACCGATAACTGTATAATCCAATCAAAAATATTTCAGTTACGCAAACGTAAACAATATTACTATTTAGCCGTATGAACATCATTACCTTACAATAGATTCTGTTGTAAGATGTACTGGATTCAATAAAATGCAGTGGACCTCATAGTTTCATGAGAGTTTCGAATATGAAGTAAAATTTATTTGGGAAGGAATTACATGTGTGCCTATATTCGACGCTCCGATGAAGCTACAAGTTATTACTCTGACACTCAAGTATGAGCCCACTGCATTTAATAGCAGAAACAGCCGCAAGCTAATGAAGTTTATAAGATAATCAATTACTTTGTCATCTCAATTTCTCATACACAGACATACACACACACAGACACATGTTTGTCTGTTTGTCTGTCTGTCTGTCTGTCTGTCTGTCTGTCTGTATGTATGTATGTATGTATGTATGTATGACTGTCGGTATGTATGTATGTATGTATGTATGTATGTATGGTCGCTTATATGTAATATGTAATGGATGTGCGTGTCTCCTTTTGTTAATTATTTGAATTTTTCCTGTTAGAAAGGAGCTGGTTTCTAACACTGATACAAAACTCCGTTGCCGGAATGTAGATAAGAGAACAATGTTACGTTTTGAACTTGAGAAAGTCTTGCATACCTTTTTCTTGTTCCGCATACTGATTGTATTTGTAATGTGCCTGTTAGCTGCTAGATGTATTTTTTCTAAAAAGCGTAGCTTCTCCAGATTCACACTTTGACATTTACTAAGAAAACCAAGCGCACAAAAATTGTTAAAAATCCATTGTATAACATAAAGGCATCTTATGTGGGTTACATGGAAAGTTTCAGTGTATATTATTTTTTGGTTGTGATGCACGGAATTCAAAAAACAATTTAAAGAACGCAAATTCTTTGCAATATAATTTAACGGTAGCGGCTTTTCAATGCTATTAGTCAAATTATGTGGATGAAATAAAAGAATTTAACAGAAAATCCAAATTAAGATGAATTGAAGGCTAGAAGAAATGATGAAATAACGTGGATAAATCAAGATTAGCGTAATCACAACATATTACTTTAGGCTTCTTAATAATGATGCTTACAGTAAGATAATTATAGAAGTCATTTTTACAGGTATCAACATGGTTGTTCTAAGTGTTCTAATGGTTGGAAATGATGAAAATAAAGAATTTGTGATGATCAATTAAAGTGAAAGTGAATTAGGAACCGATAAAATTGCAGTGATGAGTTTTTTTTTCCCCCCCAATGATAAAAAGTTACTGTAGCATTAAACATCACATGCCATCATATAATATTGTAATATTTAGACTGTGATAAAAAATATATGGTAATAAAGATGAAAAATATTATGAATAAACACAAAGTATTTAGATAAGAGGAAAGAAATATCGACTTCCACTTCGTTGATGATAATGAGTTTGGAATACCTGAGGGTTTACAATGTTTGGGAAGGGATAAACTTTAGTTTCAGAGAGGTGTAAGATAAAGTGGAATTAAAGGTGATATAAACTAAAATAAAATGTCTAATATGAATAAGTTAAAATAATGCTGATTGGAAATTACATAACATTTTGCATTTACAAATGGGCGAATTAAATGTTATAAAATTATAAAACTAACGTTGCTGTTTGTCTCATATAAATTCGTGCTTATTTTATTTATTCACATTTTTTATTATTATTTTCATTTTAAGAACTATTTCATAACGCAAAATCATTTTGTCACTTAAATAACTCCCTAACAACAACGTTTTTTCTTTAGCCCGGTTGTCAACAACATTTACTTTTAAGACATGTATAAATTACTTTTAGTTTACAAATAATATCAACAAAGCAGACTTATTTATCTACGTTATATGTAGAGGTATTTGTAGATGTGCTTGCTGATGTCCAGTCTACCTCAGGATTTAAAATTCAAATGTAAATTTTGAACGATAATTGATTTTATTCGCCAGAAATACCTGCCGTGTCCCCATAATCCATGACCATGCATTTCTTTCCTTTATCTTCATGACAGTTAACACATATCACACACAATAGTTCTTATGTTTTCAAAACCTACCATATGTACATCAACTTTCAACCCATATCATTATGTCTTTATTTTCCCATTGGTTGTAGTTCGGTAAACTCCCAGCCGAGTACATGGTTTTAGGCATGATTTTTTTCATGGTTTTACCTTTTCCAATCATTATTAGGTTGAGTTTGTCTACAACTGCCATGCACAAAAGGGCGACTGTAAAATATGCTATGCAGTCTTCTTTTCAAGAACGATGTTTCCGCACTATTTACAAATGCAAATCCATCACAGTTAATGTCATACTTCCTTGAAGTTTTATACAGGTTTCTAATGTCGTATAGGAAACAATTGTGGAGGCGCAATGGCCCAGTGGTTAGGGCAGCGGACAGCGGGGTCGGAGGATCGCGGTTTCGATTCCCAGACCGGGCGTTGTGTGTGTTTATTGAGCGAAACACCTAAGCTCCACGAGGATCCGGCAGGGGTGGGGTGTCGACCCCTGTTCTACTCTTTCGCCCCAACTTGCTCTCACGCTTTCTTCCTGTTTCTTGAGTAACGCTGCGATGGACTGGCGTCCCGTCCAACAGGTGGGGAACACATACGCCATAGAAACCGGGAAACCGGGCCGATGAGCCTGGCTAGGTTTTGAAAGGGCGAAAAAAAAAAGGAAACAATTAACTCTCTCGCCTTGCATCAAGAAGTAATGTAAATGAGGAACCTAAAGTCTGCAAATATATTTTGTGATATCCTAGTATTTTGTGATATCCTAGTATACTGCGTGATGCAAGATCATATTACAAATCGATTATATCACAAAGTAGTGGATTTCGAGTATTTAATGCGTTCATAGTGAGATTCAGTTTACTTAAGTGCAAATATATGAATTTTAGTTTTAAATGCATCGGATAAAATTTAATGCAACTCATGCATCATGTTTACTACATGTGTCTCACGATATAATTTGCATTGGGCCCTTTAACCCAAACCATCTACCAAGTTTAAACTTGTCAGTATATCCTGTTTGTATTTCCAAAGCCATTTAATCTTCTTTATTGTACAATATTCTAGCTGCTATGCTTACGTTAGGCAGACAGGTTTGTAATATATAATTATTATTTTAATGCAAACTCATCAATCAAGCTTCTCAAACACACCAGGAAGTTTAAGAAGACTTTGGTTTGTGAGATTATAGAAACTACGCGAGTATTTTACGCTCTTTTCCATTAAGAATCATAAAACTTCCAGCCAAAATATGTTTCAATTTTAATATTTAGTATTTCAAACAGACGTCAATTTTGAGATGACTTTATAGGCAAAATTCCGTCTTTTACACTGATAGATACAGTAATGATAAATTTTGAAACTGTCAAGTGAAAATTAAGATAAATAGTTCGTTCCTTCGTACATTTCACCACTGCAGTTAGTGAGAACTTAGCAATGTATATATCGAATGCATTCGGATGTCTCAGTGCAATGCCGTCACAGGTACACCTAATTGCCTTTTGTTACAGAGATGAAATATCTTGTAACAGAATTCAATAAAATCTGCCTCTGATGATCCGTTGGATTTTGATATCCGAATGCATTTGGAACATCTTTACAATGGAGAAACGTACATAGGAAGTAAATATTTATGCTGGTTTTAATTAAATTTCAACTACTTTTGCTCTGTATATCATAACTAGTAAAATTATTAAGTACAATGATCGATTAACAACTATACTGTAAACCGACTGGATAAAGATATCCTACGTGGAGCTCTGACATATAGTAGTAGTCGTATGTGCACACTCACAGTACATACATATATATATATATGTATATATACATATATATATGAATACATACATACATACATACATATACATATATATATATATGAATACATACATATATATATATACATATATATATGAATACATACATACATATATATATTTATATATATATATATATATATATATATATATATATATATATATATATATATATATATATATATATATACATATATATTTATGTACCTATATGTATATGTTTATATATTGTGTGTGTGTATGTGTGTGTTTGTGCGTGTGTGCGTGCGTGCGTGTGTATATTATTCGTCGTTGTACCGCCACTGATCTTTGCATACATAAAAACCCCTTGATTTGATTTGAAAGACGAAAATTATGGAATTGGTAAAATTTTTTTTAATTTTAAGATCCATTGTGTCTGAAGTATATAGTAGTCTTTCATAGTAGTCTTTCACGCAGCATACCTGATCGGTGGATATGTACATAAATAACAAGAGAAAATTACGAATTCGATAAAAAAACAAACAAACACTTGTTTCTTAACTAAGGCGGCCTATTTTCCCTCAGTTTACATGCTAACACTTTAGGTATTCT
>NC_142937.1:83933896-83941396 GCF_046866305.1 Octopus bimaculoides | reverse complement strand
ATTATGTAAAGTACATCAAACTCCGTCATTCATCCTATTCACCTTGAGCTAGAGAACCATTTGAGACTGAATATATACTCAATACAGTTCCGAAAAACCGGATGGCAGTTCATGGTTTGCATTCCATCACTGTCAGTGTAGTGTATATTCGGATATTAAAAATCGATTATTCATCAAGCTGATTTGTCCTCAGCACTTTACATTGACCCTATAAAAGTAAGGGGAAAATTCAATTTCGTTTTCTTACTTCAATAACTTCAGAAAAATGTGCAAAATAATTGATATTCTCACATCACCAAATCTCACACACCAACACTTAGACTTATACATACACAAAAACACGTTCATATAAAAACACTCTGTATTTACAAGCGCATCACATTACGCAGCCTACTATGAATCTATCTACTTATAAATTTCCAATGTAAGTAATGTACATCTTTATATGTGGACTACGTGTCACATCAGAAGCTTTCTTGTAGCGATTCCTGTCAGATGTTTTCTGCGAATAGCATTAAAACCATTTTATATCATTTTGACAATTTTTCTAGTTTTTCAAACAATCACAGGATTTGAAACTCCTTGTTTGTTGGATTTCAAACAAACTATTCTAAATAATAATAATCTAAAAAAAAAAAGAAATTGTCTCAACAGAGTTCAAACAGTACACTGCAAATAAAAGCTAATACTAAGGTTCATGTATGTACATGTGTATATGTATATGTGTATGTGTTCAGCCTGTAGAATAAGCTGGTTTTGCCTCAACAATCTCAATGATCAGATGAGAGAAAACTGGCTTTAGCCCAATAAATCTGAAATCTCTCAGCCTAGTAAACTAACAGCAGAGTTAAATTTGAAACTACATGGCTGAAGAGAGATAGGTCAAGAAGCCCGTAAGCTTTACTTCTAGTCCCAGTCCCACTAGTGTAATATCTAGTGTTATTTAGTGTATAAGAAACATTGGATGGTCATGAGGGTGAGGTGATGAAGTGGTGAAGATGTCCATCAGTTAGTTTCGGTCAATTTTGCTGTTAAAGGGACGATTTTGGTTAATATTGCACCCCAAGAGTGAGTTTCTCTCCAAGAACATTGTTCAGGCAATGCAGGATAATGATATCTCGGGTGTTTATTCTGGGAACACGATGCTCAGAAATCAGGACATGTGACAGAGCAAGAGGAACTAATAGGTATCATGGAACTTCTAAAAGCGAACTGGGACTACTTCCAAAAGACCAGGTTAACAAGGCCTATGGAAAGGAAAGGCTTCATTTTGTTCGGAAAGAGGACGAAAGAGACCAAGCTTTTAAGGTAATTGCTGAAAGCATAGCAACTGTGATAAGCGCAAGTTATCACTGACATGTTCCAAAGAAATTAATAAAATTTGTCGATGCAGGGAGGAAAGCACATACATAAATAAAAACATCAACGGACTTCGACTGGCAATGATAAGTTGAATAGGGGAGACAACTGTAGTTTTCCCACATCACAATCTACCAACATCGATCCAATCAGACATGTTTCTCACTTCTAAATCAGTAAAAGAACTAATTATGCTGGAATTTAATGTCATCTGAGGAGAATGTATTGGCAAAACAAATGAAAAAGAAACGGACTTATTACCATGAACTTGTCAATTTCCAGAATAAAAATTGGGGAAATTATTAGGATTTAATAGAGGTTTGATGTAGAAGATTTGCAGGGCGTACATTCTGGAAACTACACAAAGGAATTGGACATTCAGGATGGTGAGAGTCATTCGATCTGCAAGTAAATCTGCTGAGAATGCTACCTGATGGTTTTGAATTAAGGGGCTTGATCCATGCATAGTTACTGCTGGGACATAAGTTGGACCTTGTTTACAGCCGGGTCGCCTGGGCAACGAATGCTAATGCTGAAAATGCAAATGCCAAATAATCACTGGTTACATCAATGATGGTATGACGTAACAAATTCACATTTATCTTGCACATACATATATGCACACACTCTCAGACACGCACATATATTTACACACACACACACACACACACACACACACACACACACACACACACACACACACACACACACACACACACACACACAAATATAGTTATGACACAGTGGACTTGTTTAATATGATGTGTATTAGAGCTGCGTTGGCTTTGGTAAGAGCAAATGTGCTAGCGTAGAAACACATAATTATACATATATAGGTGTGTGTGTGTTTGTGTATTTGTGTGCGCTTGTGTCAGAGAGAGTGAACGAGTGAATGAGTGAATGTATGTGTGTGTGTATGTATAAATATGTGCCACGCTCAATACATACATACGTTTGTATGTATTCATGTCTATTTCTCTGTCTATCAATCTATGTATTTACCTATCTATCTACATACATATATACATAATAAAAATAGGTACACACACACACACAGACTTGATTTCTCCAAAGCCCACGCAATTGTAGTTAATGTCCATCGAATTAAAAATGACCACACTTTTCTGTTCTTTCTTCTTTCTTTCTCCTTCTTTCTCAATCACTCCTCTCTTTATCGTGGTTTTTACCATATCGTTAGTTATACTTTTTCAAATTAACGTTTATCTATTCATAAACTAGTTTCATTTACATATAGACAATCAACAATTCAGCTTGTGTTTGTTTTTTAAGTTTACAAATATCTTTATAATCTTTGTAGCAATGTCGACGTGAACGTAATTTGATTTTCATTAAAAAGAGATTTTATTTTCAAACCTGAATTAGTTATTTTCTTTTTAACAGACACACGGTTTTGTTTATAAATATAGTTTTCTGATTTTAACTCAATTCTTATTGTGAATAAAAATTATACAAATACAAAAATAGTAAAATAATCATCTCCAAATTTGGAACTGACGACGAGAAAATTAAATCTGAATTATAAAACTAAGTGACAATTTAAGATCTAGCAAATGATTGAAAGATCTGAAAGTGGCATAAATGATTTTTCTTAATACGTTAATGCATTTTTTTGGCTTTTTGTTTATAATTTTGAAATAGTTTTGGCAATACAAAGAAGTTATGTAACAAAAATAAAAACGTTAAAAAGCGAATTAAAGTGTTTATGAAATAAAATGAAAAACAAAATAGTTTCTTGAGACAAGATTCGTTGTATAGAAAGATAAACAAACTTGAAAGAAATATCTAGGGTAACTAACGTACACTTGTATTTTTCCAAATATATATCGACCAAAGTTTACCAGATACTTTTATGAAATATATATTTAGGGAAAAATGTTTTAATATTTATGTGGGATTAATCTCCATAAGAAAATTAATCGAAAAAAAAAAAACATCTACAATACATAGATATATGTGATTTTACCTTCATGGTACGACAAGCTTTACTGCTGTAATATAATTCATAAATACAAATTTCACTACCAGTCGACAGAAAACAAAGATGAAACTCATTAAAGTAAAATCTTTGTAGGAAAAAGACAGCATGTATTAAGAATACAGTACTGTTTCGTATTTCATACAGTAGCTATTTGTAATAAAGATCTTAAATGATAATACCTTCGAAACATCTTAGTGGGTAATTAATTATTCTCCTCAAGTGTATTATATTAAAATGGGGGTATTGAAAACTGCAGAACAAGGAATTGAGTTTTCACAAAACAAATTATTGAGTTCTTTCATCTCTTCCTTTCATCTATCGCTTCTACAACGGAGACTGTTCCTCTGAAATAAAAAACACATATCACCTGCTCTGAGGCCCCCAAGTCACACATGTCTTCGCCTCTTTCCGTCAAAAGACAAAAATATTCCCTTTTCACGCACAAATCACCTTTCCAAGCGTTTTTTCTCTAGTTTTGATGCTATCTTGAATTGGATCCAGGTTAGTTCTTTTTTTTTTCAGAAATGTTTTCAGATGTTAAAATTAAATGTTAACTAAATAAAAGTAATGTGTGCGCTAGCGTATTGATGTAGCAAACCATTAATGAATGAGTGATCAATATCTAATTCACTAATTATGTTTTTAAAACAAGTCCAGTGAGGACGGAAAACCTTCAAATTTACAAGAGTTAAGACATAAGCGTTGAATACAATATTTTTTATAAAATGACTAATTCTGGTCAAAAGGCGGTGTGTGTAGTCTAATACTCCTTGATTAACTTTTTGAAAAAAAAAACAAAAGAGACATGCAAAATCCTGCTTTAAAACCTTTGATACTAATGTTCAAAGCTATGAAATTAGCAGAGTCTTCCCTGCGCGAATAGTTCATCAGTGTTTATGCTGTTTTTCATTCTCTTATTCGACAAAAGGCCACGCTTATTGATTACGCAGAACTTCCGAAACATGGGACAACGACATATTTGGGGTGTCTCTTCTCGTATGTTTGATTACAATTAGTCATTTGAAGAAATTATTGTACGAATAGCTAATATGGGCATCGAATTTATATACTCACCTTGGTGCTATTTATAAAGAATTTAATAGTCTAATTATTCATAGCAAAACAGCAGAAAAAAGTCCTTCGTATTCGTTGTATGAAATTGTTGTGTTAAGATCAAGTAAATACATATTCTTTTCATTTCCTTCGTAAAGTTTATACTATGAGGCATGATGAAGATTATTTTTCTGTACTATTTTTAGCAGTTCGGCCAACCAGGTGTGCTCCCTTATTAGAGAGCTTCGTGTAATCTTTTTAGATGAGAGTGAAAATAAGCGATTTTAGAATGTACCTATGGGTAAGTGTATGTTTCTAACTCAGGATGTATATATTTGTAGTTTATTTTTTCCTTTTATTCATCTTTTCTACTTTTCCTTACTTTCTCTATTCTTTCTTTCTCACTCCTGCTCTCATCCTCTCTCTCTCTCTCTCTGCTTCTTTATTGGGTATCTTCCTAGTTGAATAACGATAATTATATAAGCTAAGTACAGGCCATTTTCTTTATGGATTAATATAGTCAGGAACATTAGGAGTAACTGTATCAATTTCATTGAAAATGGACTTGGTAATTGGCTTAGCATCTGGCCTGGCAGATAGACATAGTGTCATGATATAAAGAGTAATGGAATGCTATGACTTCATCGTTGTTCTTGTTGAAGTCACAGTTCTTCATTTATCGACCAATGGCTATGTTAAAAATAAAAATTATTTTGCAGACAGAATAGACTTACAGGGTCATTCTCATCTGCTCCTATTGTAAGTGGTGCATAAGCCAGAAGTATGTTAATCTCGTTAGATCAGAAAAGAATAGCAAAGTATAAAAGTAAATTATATGCCATAAATGAATGTTCGAAAAAGTTGAGATACTTACAAATCCCTCATTTAGGTGGAGAATTGCGAGCGAGTTTCAAATGACGGCGAAATTAATTCCATGCAATTATTAATGTCTCAAACATAGTTTACTTGTTAAAGTTAAACAAGCGTGGGCTATGTAGTGAGAAGGTTGCTTCCGAACCACACAGTTCCGGGTACAACCCCACTGCATCGTTCTTTGAGCAACCATCTTCGTCTTTAGCCTCGGGCCGGCCAAAGTTTTGTGAGATTTGGTAGGCGCAAACTGGAAAAAAGCCCATCGTATGTACACACACACACACACACACACACACACACACACACACACACACACACACACACACACACACACACACACACGCACACACACACATATATATATATATATATGAATAATAATAATAAATGGAGCAAAACGCATATAAACAAAAGTTCCTTTAGTTCCTACATATGTTTCAAAATATATACGTTTTGCTCCATTTATTATTATTATTCATAAATACTCAAAATGCATCACTTTAATTTGGTATCTCTACCTATAAAACGGGTGTGATATCCGGGTTTTTTTGTGTGATTTTTGCTACTCATGGTAATTATTAACATATTTACATTGTCAAGGTTTTGTTAAACCGAGATAATATTAATATATACATAAATTAATATATATATATATATATATATATATATATATATATACACTCTAATTTATCCTTTTACTTGTTTCAGTCATTTGACGGTGGCCATGCTGGAGCACCGCCTTTAGTCGAGCAAATCCACCCCAGGACTTATTCTTTGTAAGCCTAGTACTTACTGGAGTTGATTTGGCTCAAATCTTTGAACTGAGGAGAAACAAGACTGGTGCCATGACCAATGTTCTGCTACTTTGATTTGCAGGAAGAAAAAGGAATATTACATCGCTTCAGATTGTCTTTTAGTTTGTCTTTGAAGCGCAAGAGTGGCCTTCCAGGTCGCTTTTCTGTTAGAAATTGACCAAAGAGAAGGTTCTTCGGCATTCTGACATCAGTAGTACGTGAGAGATGAGCTGACCATCTAGAATGTATTTTGATGATGGTGGTTTCAATATCTGATACGCTGCATTTTGTTAGTACCTCACTGTTATGAACATGCTCTCTCGGTTTTATTTGGGAGATAGTACGCAAGCATCGCATATGAAACACGTTATATATATATATATATATATATATATATATATATATATATATATATATATATATATATATACATATGCGTATACTTATATGTGCGTAGGTATAAACATATATATATATATATATATATATATATATATATATATATATATATATATATATATATATATATATATATATGTATATATACTTACATACATATATCTAATTGCTTGTATGGGGTGGATGCGTGTTTACGTGTGTATTTGCGTGCACACATGTCTGTGTTTGTGAGTTTATTAACCCAGTGATAGGTGACAAATGATGATAATCTTTTTCAGTAATACTATCAGAGTCAGGATTGAAAACAGATATACCCTGCATTTGTTAAAAGAATTTTCCCATGTGCCCATACTATATAATTTCAGTTTAACACTCTAACGGAAATCGGAAACGTTAAGTTCACCTTCCAAGTTTAACGTGCACAAAGGTAAAAATGACTTCAAAAAAGTAGATATTGATAATTTAGGTACAAGAATGAAATACGTACTGATGTTGACATAGTGAATTAAAACTACCGAAGCTTTCAGAACATCGCTGCAACCAACTCACATGAACCTGCAAGAAAAAAAAAAAAAAGTAAAATGGAAGTGTCATCAATTACTTTTTCATGTCATTAATAAATATTGCATTAAATAAATATTGCAAATAAACTTCAAAATGACAGGACAGTTTTTCGCAAATTTGATGTTTTCCACACTGTTGAACTGCATAATATATATTAAATACAACAAACAGCTATTAATTTTCTCTTACATTTAGTCTATGATTGGTTGTGTATATATTTTTGCCCCGCACTTTTTAAACTGTCAGCGAGTTTATTATAGAAACGAAGATTATTATCATCATTATTATTATTATTATTATTATTATTATTATTATTATTATTATTATTATTATTATTATTATTACTATGATCATTATTTCTTTGAATCCTGTTTTTGATCTGTTGTATCTGTGTTATATATATGTATGTGTATATATATATATATATATATATATATATATATATATATATATATATAT
>NC_142937.1:83928896-83931396 GCF_046866305.1 Octopus bimaculoides | reverse complement strand
GTGTTTTCTTGTACAAATTAGTGTAGTATTTAAACAACAGGGTATGATTGAGTATATATTTTGTAAATGTTATTGCTTTCATATGATTGCACAAAATGTTGTTAGAGGATTTTATTTTTGAAAATTCCTTTTGAAGATGGCTGGAAGATGGCTTTCTACAGCAGGTTTCTAACTAATTTGAATATTTCGAATGTTTCCAGTAATTTGCTATATACGGAAAATATTAAAGTTTAAAAACCAAACTTATCTTCAGAGGCGTTGCAGGTTCTTATCGTAAAAGCAGTCATTCGAAAAGCAATCTTGTTACAAACTTCCTATATTCTTCAAACGACTCATGTTGTATTATTAATTGCTTTTCTGTATGGTGTGTGTCGGTAAGTGTGTGTATGAGTGTGGGCGTGCGCGTGAACGGGCGTGTGTGAATGTGTGCCATTATCTACAATTAAAATGTTTAGATTCTGATATCTATGGAATTTAGCAAACAATGTAGAATGTCGTGGCCATTATGACTTTAATAAATAAAAACATTATTCATTTAGATATGCAGACCGGTTACAGTCACAAACACGTGACATGTGGAGCGCTTGGGCTTGTGGAGTAAGTGAAGGAAATGGAAGCCAGAAACGGAAATTTTCAGTCACTAAATTTCACCTGTTTATCCAGCTTTATCATACAAATTTTCAGTCACACAAACACATAGACACTCACATACGAATACACACACACACATACACACACACACACACACACACACACACACACACACACACACACACACACACACACACACTATGAATATATATATATAAGTAGACATGCATCTACACACATATATATATATGTGTGTGTGTGTACGTAGTAACATAAACCAACTATCTTCTATGCGCTACCTATACATCTAGCATCCATCTACCTATCCATCTAGCATGTAATTCTATCTGTCATTCTTTGTATATAAATATATATAATTTAATTTAGATTCAGTTGAATTAGGTACTTAAATTGAGGCACCTTGTTAGGACGAACTTATTTGCACACATTCTGCAAAAAAAAAAAGACGATTAGCAGCGGAATCATTGTGAATACTTGATCCCTAATGATGATATGAATATGCTTAAATATCTAGCTTGTCCTTTAATCTTGAGGTCTATGCGGTCATCTGATGAGAACGGTTTTCTTCGCAATGAAGTAATGCTTTCATTGATCAGTTACAGCAGTCGCTCTAAACGGCCGTAATTAATTGACACTTATACATCTTTGTGGCTTATATACACCCCCCCCCCCACACACACACACACACACACGCACACACATATATATATATGTATATTCTTCCTTTACTGGGACTGAAACGTTAAGTTGGCAACAAACCATCACTTTCTCGTGCTGCTACTGTATGAATTTCTCTGAGAGATTTAGAAATGTAATATTTCTAATATATATATATGTGTGTGTGTGTGTGTGTCTGTGTCTGTGTCTGTGTCTGTGTAATAAATAGATATAATTGAATGGTTACAGGCTGATGTTTGTCGATTATCTATCTTCTCCATTTTCTTATTTGCCTTAGAAACCCTGGGTAAATTTCTGATTGAATACCTAGTATTCAATTGCGATATTGCCCTGCAATAGTAAGCATCTCGATATAAATACGTAGCTAAACATCAAGTAGTATATTGGATATTTACTATCCCTTAGATGGTTTCTTAACTTCTAACTCATACAGACATATATATAGGTGTGGCTGTGCGGTTAGTAGCTTGATTTCGAACCACATGAATCTGGCTTCAGTTCCACTGTGTGGCAACTGTCTTCTACCATAGCCTCGGACCGACCAAAGCCCTGTGAGTGGATTTGGTAGACAGAAAATGAAAGAAGCCCGTCGTATATAAACATGTGTGTGTGTGTCTCTTTGTGTGTGCGTGCGTGTTTGTGTGTCTGTCTTTATCCACCCAAATCGCTTGACAAACGATGCTGGTGTCTTTACGTCCCCGTAATTTAGCAGTTTTGCATAAGAGACCGATAGAAGAAGTACTAGACTTACAAAGAATAAGTTCTGGCCGCAGTCAAATGACTGAAAACAAATAAAAGAATATATATATATATATATATATATATATATATATATATATATATATATATATATATATATATATATATATATATAGTGCGGCAGTCATATAACTGAAACAAGTAAAAGAATAAAACAATATACGTGTATGTACGTATGTAGGCTTCCTGTTGGTACGAACGCACCATGTTATCATTGTAATAGCCTGCATTCTAGTGATTTTCAACGGATTATGTTGTAGATGTTGTAGATAAAAGTCAATATATGTAATCTATCACCCGATATGTATGCAACTGGATTTTTTCTGCTGACCTGAAAAGAGATAGCAGAAATAATGATAGACCATGCAATATTACCAGACTCATCTGTGACATTGTTCTCCATATTTCTTACGAAAACAATGAAATACTATTTTTTTTATAACGGTGTTGA